>NW_020954564.1:34815879-34997321 GCF_900497805.2 Vombatus ursinus
ATAGATAGATAGATAGATAGATAGATAGATAGATAGATAGATAGATAGATAGATAAATAGATAGATAGATAGCCCATGGGTGGCTTGCAGCCTGCCAAAGTAGCCTATGGGAGGTATGTTATACAGGCCTGTTTTACATCTTCTACTTTTTTTGCTGGCTGACCACAATCCTTTCATGGATGATCCAAAACCCTTTCATGGGCTGAATGTTGTGCAGGCCTGCACTAGGGGAAGGAAGGAAGGAAGGAAGGAAGGAAGGAAGGAAGGAAGGAAGGAAGAGAGGGAGGGAGGGAGGAAGGAAGGCAGGAAGGAAGGCAGGAAGGCAGAAAAAGGGAGGGAGGGAAGGAAGGATTTAATAAGTGCCTACTATGTGCTAGGCATTGCTATGCTAAGCACTTAATAAATATTTCATTTGTGTTAGGAGTTGAAGGAACCTATATGTGTTTTCTACTAACAGCAAACACTGGTGTTATCTTAGTCTTATGGGAATCTTTCCAATCTACAGCCTATTTCCTCTTCAGTTATTCCGAATTCCTTCAAGGATTCTCTCCTTGAGAGGCTAAAAGTCAGATCTTCTGGGTCCCAGCCCTGACTGTACTACTTTGCTGTGGGAATTTTGGCTAGTCAACAATCTTCCCTCAAGTTTCCCACAAGTTTCCTCACTATGTACAAAGGATATAGGAATACCTGCCCTGCCTACCTCACATAGATATTGTGAGGGCCATGTGAGAAAACAGATATGAAAGACAGACGTAAAAAAATTACTATATAAAAGCAACGTTACAGAGAAATTGGTGCATGGAAGTAAATACAGCAAAACACACAAAAACATATTCACATATACATGTGTGTACATATACTATTATATATGTATAGATATACACACATACTATATACATATATGATATGCAAAGATATTTACACATAGAAAAGAAGAAAGAGTAGGGAAGGTGGGGGGAGAATTAAAGGATGAAACAAGAGACTGAAATTCTCACTCATCCACTTGTAATCATCACTGGTAGATAAAAACTTCACTCTGCCTTCCAGGAGAGAGGAGTTCTTTCATTAAATCCTACCAGGTTTTTTCCAGAGCAGTTCCTTAACAAAACTCACTTGTTCCCTCTTGGAGTCATATATTTAGAGCTAAAAGGAACCTTAGCTCTAAAACTGGACCATCCATGGTCCAATCCCCCCATCTTGCAAATGGGGAAACTGAGGCCCAGAGAAGTAAGATGACTTGCTGAAGAGTACATAGATTTTAAGCAATAGATCTGGACTTTGAACTCGGATCTGCAGACACTAAAATTAGGATTCTTTCCTCTATATGAAGACATAATGCTCAGGGAAGAGTATACAGGAGCCCTTGGTCATTTACTACCTGGGTGTCCTTTACCTCTGTAAGCCTCAGTTTTCTCATCTATAAAAAGGTGGTTGGACCTTCCAATGTCCCTTTCAACACTGAATGTATAATCCTATGATCCATGTCTCCATCATGCTCAGCAAGGGAGCCTTCTGAAAGTTCAGTGGGTAGAGCCAACAAAGTGCCTCATTTCAGAAAAGGCCCAAGACTACCATTCTAAGAAGAAATCCCATAAATGAGAGATGGAGCTAAGAGACTCCTGTTTTGTAATGATACATGAGATAGACCAAGCTGTAACATACATACCATGCCTTGCACACCAATGGTGGGGGGAGATGCATCATTCTTTCACAGGCCTATCAATAAATGCTTATTTTACCATCAAAGTTTAGTAACAGTCATAACACCTGGGATTCAAACAAGCCATTTGCCTGTATCTTTTGGAAATCAACAAAGATTATTTACATTAACCCAGGGTCTCTACCTCCTCCCAACCCTCCTTCTTCACATGTTTTCAATTCATAGCATGTTGTGTATACAAATCAGTGAATTCCAAGGAGTGCACAGAGCATTATGTTCAATAGATACCAGGCATCTGGTGAACACCCAAGCAGTGCTGGAGAAAACAGCAGAGCCTCGGCAACATTAAAAATCAATAAGCTCAGAGTTTGATGGGAGTGTCACAATGCGGCATCAGCATTGACATGGAGGCTTCTTCAACTGCTGCTCAGTGAAGGGGGGAAACAGGGAAATAACAAGATATTTCAGGGACTCGTTTCCTCATATTTCATTCAGAGGAAATGACGGAGGGAGTAGGAGTAGGGTGGGAGAAAGCACACATACACACACAGAGAAAGATAGTGAATATCAATTTCTAGTTTTGCTCTGTCTAGACTCACAGCATCACAGAATGCTGGAAGGACCTTCAGAGATCATCTAGTCCAAACCTCTCTTTCTCCAGATCAATCAACCAATCAATCATTAACAGTCTTTTCTAAGGACCTGCTATGTGACAGGCAGAATGCCAGCCCCTAAGGATATAAACACAAAAACTGAACAGATCTTGTCCTCAAGGGGTTTATTTTCCATCAGGTAAAACAATATATATACTTACAAGTAAATATAAAATATGTATACAGTAAACAGATGAGGTATTACCTGAAAGCAGGGGCAGGACTATAGAAACTGAGTCCTATATAAATTAAGTTGCCAAGATTCACAAATCTGGTTAGTGACAAAACCCATCCATCTTCCAGTCCAGTACTCCACCAGTGTGCTTTCCCTCTCTTTAAAATGGGATCAATATTTTGAAATGGCAGTGAGTTCAGGGAAATGTTATAAAACAAATGTCTATCTGAACCAAGAAGCTATTTTCTAAGGATGACATTTGTTGTCACAGGGGTTTCAGAAAACGCTTTCCTCAAAACAACTTTGTGAAGCAGGTAACACAAATATTATTATCATCCCCGTTTTAAAAACAACAGAAACCAAGAATCAGGAAAGTGAATTACTCAAGGTTCCCACAGCTAATAAATGTCAGAGCTCAAATTCAAACCCAGCACTCTGGAGTCCAACCTTCTCTCCACTAAGCTAAGCTGCCTCACCTGTGAAGGAAATGGAGCGGCAGGAGGGGCACCAAATCACTGACAATGGAAATGAATGATTATTAGCCTTGGCCAGGTAGGTACAGGTTTCTGAATTCTTTTCTCCCTCTCCACCCACTTAAATCTCAGAGACTGGAGTTTCCGAGAGAACATTGGCAGACTGGCAAAAGGCACGAATAAATTAGGCTGATTTGAGAGATCTGTCTCCTGTCACAGAAAAGCCAGTGGCATTATGCTGGAAGGCAGCCTCAGAGACTGCTGTTATCTGCTTGTTGGTTTATCTCAGAGGAATGTGGGTATCTCAGAAAAAGTAGATTTAAATGGCTAGGCTGACACCCTGGTCAGGGATATAAATTGTCACTGTCTTTCAGCAAGATTTGCTGAAAATAAACTAGAAAGGATGACAGTGCCTCTTGAGTTGGTTTCTCTAATAAAATAAACACCAAATCTCTCTTTGTCCCAGTCCCAGTTCCTAGTTCTATTCAAGAGAGAGAAGCTTTAATTTTCCCAGTTGGCATTGGAGTTGAGTTCAAGTCAAAAATCCTCAATGAAGGAGTTGGGAAGTTTTTATGCACCAGAATCCTGGGGGAACTGTGGAGACATGAGTTAATATCAACACTCCCACACAAAACCAGCTGGGAATATTGTGAGCGAGAAAGTTGAAGTGCTCAGCTGGGCCAGTTTGGATTAACTTAGCCCTGAGCTGGATTGATCTAGGACCCAACTGTGGGTCCATCGGGTGAGAAGGATATAAAAGAAGTTTTTAGGAGTTTGGGAGCTCCTAAGATCCCAGGGAACCTCCTTACTATTACTTTTAGCCTTCCTATAGGTGGCTTTTATCCTCCTGAACTGCTTTTAGTCACCTTGAGAATGGCTTCTAACTGGGGTTACTGGAATATAAGTATATGTATATGTATGTATATATGTATGTGTGTATATACACATATATTAAAAAACATGTGTATATACTGACACACATATACATACCTACTTACATATATCTATACCTACAAATAGACACACACACATACATATATATATTCATACATACCTAGATATAGCTATATATCTACCTGGATACAGATATAGATGTGATTATTTGTTTGAATCCTTGTGTTCTGAGTGATGTCTGACACCTGATGCAGAAACTAGACAGGACAGAAATACTGTGAGCCTGTCCCTTACTTGCACACTGTGACACTGAACATTGTTAATAATAACAACTTAATATTTTTGTAGCACTTTATGGTTTTCAAAGCCCTTTACATATGTTAATCTCACCAACCCTGTGAGGTAGGGGTTAGTATCATCTCCATTTTACAGATGAGGAAACTGAGGCTGAGAAAGCTTAAGTGATTTGCCCTGGGACACACAGTTAAGTAAGTGTCTGAGGCTGGATTTGAACTTTGGTCCTCCTGACTCCATGTCCAGCATGCTATCTGTGCCACCTGACTGCTTTAATGCTGCATCATGTTTAGCCTGAAGAAAAGACAGAGGGGATGTGTTTGATATTTTTCTTCAGCTTTTGAAGGGCTACCAGGCAAATGGAGGAGTACGCTCGTTCCATCTGGCCCTAGAGAGTAGATCACCCTCTGTGGTTGGAACAGTGGGTGTAAATTAACAGAGAGGCAAATTTCAGTCCTGTGTGAGGAAAAAATTCCTAGCAATTTGAGATGCTCAAAGGGAATGGGCTGCCTGGAGGGGAAGTTCCCCAACCCTGAAGGTCTTAGGAAGAAACTGGGTGAATACTTATCAGGGATGTGTACAGGTTGGATGAGATGAATGCATGGATAGCATTTAAAGAGAAGAGAAAGGATTTTAAGGTGATTTATCTTGGGTCCTAGACAGGATGACATTTGAAAAGTGAGAATAAGAAAAAAAGGATAGATCTAAAAGGATATTTGATACAGACAGGCAGCTGGTGATACTACAAGCAAAGCCCTGAGATGCTTATGTTTAGGTCTGAAAAGTATTTCCTGTCAGATAAGAACCCAGGAACCCCTGAGACAGCATGACTTTCTTTTTCAAGTTTTCCTGAAGCATCTTTCTTACATGGTTTGTTTCAACTGCTACTGTCAAGAAAACCTGTTCTTTCCCCCTTTTAAGTGGAAAGGTATGGCAGCCCTTCTGAAAGCCCTCTTCTGGGGTCTCATTTTGATTCAAGCACAGTCCACATCCTCCAATGAGCCAGAGTCTCTCCTGGACTTAGCTACTGTCTCCCTCCCTGGTTCCACTGGAGTTTCCTATGGTGATGCAATGGCTCAGAAAAGATTTTCTCACGGTCTTGAAAGCTTTAATGCTGCTTCCAGTGGTGCCTTGATGTCCCTAGGAGTAACTGCTGGAGAAAAGCAGCTGGCCTAGCAACCTAAGCAAGAGCTGGTGAAGACTTTGAGTAGGTGGGCCAGAAGGTAGGTGGGGTTCTTCTCCTTGATTCTGGCTCTAAGGCAGGCCCTCCCAGAGCTGCACAGGCTGTAAGCTCAAAGCCCTGCAGGAAGAGTTGGTGTTTTCACCCGGAGGCTGTCTCATTAGACAAAAATGAAAACTATTTACAAATAATGCATGTGATTGGCTTGCCACCTACATGATCAATCTCCCTTTTTCCTATGTATTTGCAGTGCAATTATCCACACTGAAAAGTACATTAGTCAAATGGGCTTCTGATAAAACACAGAGTATGGAGATGTTCACACATCTCCTTTTCAGGAGAAAGCAGTAACAGTAGTGAAGAATATAAAATACTTTACTGCATTTGATATTGTAGATAGCAAGAGCTCTGTGAAAGGCACTTTATGTGCAAATAAAGCATTTTATTGCCCACGATGTAATCACAAGCGCAAAGTCATCAATGCCTCTATAGAATTTCTTGAAAAGTGGCCAAATAAACATCCTTCCTATGTCTATCCTTCCAAGTTATTTATGAGGAAGAAAGAGAAGGAGACAACAGGTTTAAGGCTGGAAGGAACGTTAAATCTCATCTAGTCCAAACCCTTCATTTTGCAAATGAGGAAACTGAGGCCCAAGCGACAGAGGTAATAAGAAGCAGAGTTGGGGTTTGAATACAACCACCTTTGACTCCAGATCCAGAACTCTTTCCACTACCATGCTGGATAAAAGAGAGGGGCAGAAAAAGGGTTATGGCGAAGGGTAGAGGAAGAGGGAAGGGAGGAAAAGGGGAAGGGGGCAGGATATTTCCAATTTCCAAGATAAGTTTTTGTTTAAGTACTCAGAATGTGTTTGCTACAGGAAGATGCTGATGTTTTCTTAGTCCATTTAGAAGAAAGAGGATAGAACAGGTATGAGCATTATCACAGATACAGGAGACCTTGGAGACAATCTTGGTCCATTAAGCTGCTTCAATTCTGTAAACAGAGGCATTCAGGTATCTATAATGCTTTAAGGTTTATAAGAGCACTTAAACAGCACTGTGAGATAGGCAATATAAGTAATAGCATCCCCCTGTTATAGATAAGGAAACTGAGGCTCAGAGCAGGCAAGGAACTTGCTGACAGTCACACTGCTATCTATAAGGCAGAGAGCCCAGGGGTCCTGACTCCATCCCCTGTAGCTAGAGCCTATGACTATTTCACAAAAGAGGAAACTTGGGACCCACCAAGGTCAATTGTCTTGCCCAAACTGGCACAGTTAAAGGCATATGAGGCCTAGGTCTCTGGGCTCTCAAGCAAAATGTTTCCCCCACTGTACCCTTCAGCAGGAAGGAGTAAAAATGGAATCATGGGTTCAGTTGATGAAAATTTTCCAGGCTACAGATTTGGGGCCTTATCTGCCAGGCTAAGTAATAAACCATTCATCACCAAGGTCTGATCTATATTGTTCTCAAATGAATCCCACAGAGATTAAGCAAGTTCTCTAAAAAACAGGGCAGAGATAAGCTGCCTTACTCCTCAGAGTTCATGTCTCAAAACTTGGTTAGCTACAGTGGCAGAAATTAGAAAATGAAGGACATATAGGCCCAAACCCCAGGTTTCATCTGACTCCATATCACTGGGTCAGTCAATCAGTATTTATTTAGTGTCTGCTGTGTACAGAGGCTTGTCCAACTTCCCCCTTGGGATCACCTTCATCAGAAAAAAAAAATCATCATTAAGTGCTTAGTCTCTTTAACACAGTAATAGTTTAAGACAATGACAGAGACTCAGTCTCCACCTTCTAGCAGCCTGGAAGCCCTAAGCAGTCTTGTAATCATCAAATAGGGCTCTAGCTCATGGACTTTTCTCTACTCTGTTCTAACAAGCACACCAGTAAGCAAACCTGAGACCATGGAAATCAGAAGCTGTATATGGGGCATGTGTTTGGTCAGTCAGTCTACAAGAACTTATTAAGCACTTTCTATGGAGTAAAAGGGCAGTTAGGTGGCATAGTGGATAGAGTGCTGGTCCTGGAATCAAGAAGACCTGAGTTCAAATTCAGCCTCAGATCTTTCCTAGCTGTGTGATCCTGGGCAAGTCACTTAACCCAGTTTGCCTCAGTTTCCTCATCTGTAAAATGAGCTGGAGAAGGAAATGGCAAATCACCAGTAACTCTGCCAAGAAAACCCCAAATGGGGTCACTAAGAGTCAGACACTACTGAAAACGACCGAACAACAACAAATTGGGCAAACATGATACTAGGTTCTGAAGATACAAAGGAAGGAAAAAGAGGATCTTTGCCCTCAAGGCCCTTACATCTTAACTGAGGAGAAAACATATAATAAACTATGTACATAGAGCCACTGCAGTTTATTGGAGGAATAGGGAGAAGGAGACACATGGTTAGACTTATGCTTTAGAAAGATCATTATGATAGCTGAATGAAGGATGGGGTGGATGGAGGAGACACTAGAGGCAGGGAGACCAGCCAGAAGGCTATTTTAATAGTCCAGGCATGAGGTGATGAGGGACCGTACTAGGGTGGTGAGTGTCAGAAAAGAGAAAGGGGTGTAGACGAGAGATGCTGCAAAGGCAGAATCAGTAGGACCTGGCAACAGATTAGATATTGCAGGGTGAAAGTGAAGAGTCATGTTGTGCTGGTGCCTGATGGGAGCTGCAGATACCTCTACATGGGTCTAAATGGCCCCTATCACTTAGGAAGCTGCATTCCTTTCCTAGAGCATCACCAAACTGTTTGACAACTAGTGTAAGAAGGGCCCTACCACTGGGACCATTAACCATTTGTTTAAAACGGTTAAAAAATTTGTTAAAATCTTTACCATTTATTTAAAATGCTACCAAGCCCAAGGTAGAGCCAAATAAGTCAGGACCACAAGACTTAGCCCAGCAATCAATCTGATTACCAGGGTAGGTAGGTGGCACAGCAGATTAGAGCACTGGGACTGAAGTCAGGAAGACCTGAATTCAAATTGAGCCTCAGACACCTACTAGTTGTGTGACCCTAGGCAAGTCACTGTTTGCCTCACTTTTTCATCTGTAAAATGAGATGGAGAAGGAAATGGCAAACCACTCTAGTATCTTTGCGAAGAAAACCCCAAATGGAGTCACAGAGAGTCAGACATCACTGAAAATAACTTACAAAATAATAATCTGATTACTATCAAGTGAAGGTAAAGGTTGCAAAGATAGCCCATCTCTCCCCACTCAAACCGAAGCTCATGGGATTGTTAGGATAGCTCTCACCTTGAGACCACTGCTTTCTGCTTCAGACCCTGGATCCACACCAGTGATATAAATCCCCAAGGCATACTCTGCTCCTCCTCTTATCATGAGGCCCAGGGACCTCCCTTCACCAAGTACCAGGTTCACCTGCAGAGGGTAAGGGGGCAGGACAAAGCAAAGGGAGTTTATCAGTTTGGAGGGACCCAAATCTGAAGCACTAAACCTTGACTATGACTTTCCCACCATCATAGATTTTAGAGTAAGTAGGAAGGATAAAGTGCATTTTGAAGGGCACATAAACTCATTTACAAGAAATTACACAGCTCAACACATTAACCTCAACAATATTTTGGGTTCTAGTCTAAGCCATGTCATTAATTAGCTGTGTGGACTTCGTCAAATTATTCTCCCTCTCTGGACCTCAGTTTTCTCAACTGTAAAATGGAAGTGGTAGGCTAGACGAAACTCCTTTCCAGTTCTGGCATTCTAAGTTCTGAGTTCAAAACCTGACTCCTGACACTTCCTAGCTGAATGACTAGGGAAGTCACTTCACCTCACTATATCTCTCTCATCTGTAGAAAGGGAATAATGTTTCCACCTCCTGTATAGAACAAAGAAAAGCATTCTGCATTTAAAGTCAGAGGACTGAGGTTCACATCACTACTTCTTACATGTGTGACCTTGGGCAAGTCATTTAAAAGGAAGTCACTTGGGGCAGCTAGGTGGCGCAATGGATAGATCTCTGGCCTTGGAGTCAGGAGGACCTGAGTTCAAATTCGGTCTCATACACTTGACACTTACTAGCTGTGTGACCCTGAGCAAGTCACTTAACCCCATTGCCTAGCCGCCCCCCCCAAAAAAAAACCAAAAAAAAAAACGAGAAACAAAAGGAAGTCACTTAAGGTCTTCGGGTCTCAGTGCCTCATCTCTAAAATAAGAGAACTGGACTAATTCATTTCTCGGGTCCTTTCCAGCTCTAACTCTGAGATCTCACATTCACAGGGTCATCATGAGGAAAATGCCTCATAAACCTCCAGGTACTAGAGAAATGTCAGCTATTCCCATATTCCTATAAAACACCATCACTGCATTGATAAACTTGCCTATAAAACACGGAAAAAATGAGATCACTGAGCTTTACATAACAAAAACATTTCTATCATCCCGAGCAATGCATAGCATCCCATTTGGAAGAGACCCACTAATCTAACCCCTATATGATCAAAATTCAATCCCAATTTCCCTCCATTTTATTTTTACTCACTATTTTCTTTCTCAGCCTCTCTTTTTACCCTATCCCTGTTACCTTATCTTCTCCCCCCACCTTCCTATCCCCTACTTCACCCACATTTGGAGGGAACAGAAAGTTGTATATGACAGACTTGTAGTTTCATGTGCATTCATATTTTTTATTGGACTGTGCTATGGAAATGCTTGTTTTGTTCCATGAATTAAAAACAAAATAAGTTTAAAAAAAAGATTAAATCCCAAGAATTTATAACTTCCCCAGTAAAGGGTGTTCCAGCCCTCTTTACCCGAAGGTCTTCAGAGAAAAACAACCCGTTCTCTCCTTAGGCAGCTCCATTACATTTAATAACAGCTAGCATTTTAAGGTCTGGAAAGTACTTCACAAATATTATTTCACCTTATCCTTATAAAAACCATGGGAGATAGGTGCTATTATTATCCTTTTTTACAGATGCAGAAACTGAGGCAGAAGCAGGTTAAGTGACTTGTCCAGCTAGGAAGTGTCTTATTTGAACCCAGGCCTTCCTCTTTCAAAGCCCAGTACTCTAGCCGTTGTGCCACCTAGCCGCTTTCATAGGCAGCTTGAATTATTAGGAAGTTTTATCCTGATCTTAAGTCAAAACTGGCATCTGCAAATGTCACACAGTATTCTAGTTCTGCCCTCTGTCACTAAACAGAACAAATTTAATCCTTCTTCCCCTTAACAGCCCTTCCATTAATTAAAGACACCTATCATGTCCCCTCTAAGTCTTCTTTTTTCCAGGTTAAACACAATCTCATCAGCTGGACCAGTCATTTCATCAATCCTCTTGTAGTGGTTCCCAGAACCAAACATAATACTGCTGAGGTAGGTATAATGGGATTACCACCACTCATGTTCTGGACCTTATAGAGGGTTCCTCTTTAAAGCACTCTAAAATGCAATCAACTTCTTAAGCTGTCATGTTACAGTGTTGATTCATATTGAGTTTGTAGTCCAGTTAAAGCCCTGATCAATCCCATGAGCCCTTATCTAGCTACCTCTTATCTACATTCTACTTGAGAAATGTATTTTTTTATTCCAATGGCAGGACTTAATCTCTATTAAAATTTCATCTTATTAGCCCATTATTTCAGCCTATTTATTGAGATGTTTATTGGATTCTGACTGTCACCCAACATGCTGGCTATCCCTCCCAACTTCATATCATCAGTAAATTAGATTGGCAGGTCTAATCATTTATCAAAGTCATTAAGAAAAAAAAACTGAAAAGAACTAGGCCAAGGGCAGATTCAGGAGGTACTACATTAGAGACCTCCAAGTTGATATTGAGTCATTCATTAAACACTGTTTTGGGGTCCTTTCATTCAACCAAATAAACTCTTTGGGGGCAGAAAGTCTAGACTGTTTCTAGACTCAAACTTTCAATCATTTGCAGAGCAATGAGGACTGACAGGCACTGAGCCCAACAAATTGTCATGTCTTCGTTCTTTCAGGTGACCAGGTTCTCTATTTCCCCAGGTTCTAACTCAAGTTAGGAGTTAGGACACTCAAGGGTCCTCAGCAGAACAGTTCTCTAGAATCCTATCATTTCAACTATTCATACATCTGTAGCAATTTAAGATTGATGGCACACTTTCTTCACAACAAAACTAAGCAGTAGATAATTCAAGTCGTATCATTCTCATTTTGCAGCAAAAACTTCTGAAGCTAATTGATTATAAAAATCTATCTTACCTTTCAGGAAAGTAGGGGGGGAAGGGTAAAAAAGAAGGGGTTTGTGTGATAAAAGGGAGGGCAAATGGGGGGGGTAGTCAGAGCAAGACACTTTTGAGGAGGGACACGGTGAAAAGAGAGAGAATAGAATAAAGGGGGGAGACTAGGATGGAGGGAAATATATTTAGCAATCCTAACTGTGAAAAAAAATTTGAAGCAAGTTTCTCTGATACAGACCTCATTAATGAGAAATGAGTCAAATTTATAAAAAAATAAGAGCCACTCTTCAACTGATAAATGACCAAAAGATATGAAGTTGTCAGATGAAGTAATCAAAGCTATTTGTAGCCATGTGAAAAAATGCTCTAAATCACTACTGATTGGAGAAATGCAAATTAAAACAATTCTGAGGTACTACCTCACACCTATTAGATTGGCTAATAGGACAGAAAAGGAAAATGACCAATGTTGGAGGGGATGTGGGAAAATTGGAACACTAATGCATTGTTGGTGGAGTTGTGAACTGATTCAACCATTCTTTAGAGCAATTTGGAACTATGCCCCAAAAGCTATAAAACCATGCATACCCTTTGACCTAGCAATGCCACTACTAGATCTATATCCAAAAAGAGATAAAAAACACAAAGGAAAAAGACCTTTATGTACAAAAATATTTATAGCAGCTCATTTCCAGTGGCAAAGAACTGGAAATTGAGGGGATGCTTATCAATTGGGAATGGCTGAACAAATTGTGCTACGTGATTGTGATGGAATACTATTGTGCTATAAGAAATAATGAGCAGGATGCTCTCAGAAAAACTTGGAAAGACTTAAATGAGCTAATGCAAAGTGAAATATATTGTGTACAAAGTAACAGCAATACTGTAAGATGATTAGCTGTGAATGATTTAGCTATTCTCAGCAAGACAACTCTGAAGGCCTTATGATGAAAAATGCTATCCATCCCCAGAGAAAGAACTAATGGTGTCTGAATACAGACTGAAGGATACTTTTTTTTACCTTTTTGCTTTTTCTTGAGTTTTTTTCTGATCTATATTTTCTTTCACAACATGACTAATACAGAAATATGTTCTGCATGACTACACATGTATAACCTATATCAAACTGCTTGCCTTCTCAATGAGGGGGGGAAGGAGGAAGGGAGAGAATTTGGAACTCAACGTTTTAAAAACAAATGCTAAGTAACTGCTTTTACATGTAACTGGAGAAAAATAAAATACTAAATAAATTTTTAAAAATTAAAAAATTAAAATGGGCAAAAAAGATTCTGAGGCTCAAAGAGCAACTAAATGACTTGCCCAAGGGTATGCATTTAGTAAGTGTCAGATCCAGGACAGGAATCTAGGCCTTAGGATTCCAATTTCAGTATTCTTTTTACTACCCTCTTAACTAATACTTAATAAATATTTTAAACTTGTCTTAAGAGTGACAGACCCTACCATGTGTGGAGGAGAGCATTTAATCACAGTAGTTAGCAGGGTGATAGGATTTAAAACTGGCATGGACTTCAGAGATTGTCTAGCCCAAGGGTTCTTAACCTTTTTGGTGTCCTAGATCTCTTCTGCAATCTGGTGAATCCTAAGCACCCCTTCTCAGAATAATGTGTTTGAATGCATAAAATAAAACACATAGGATTATAAAGGAAACCAATTATATTGAAATACATATGTGTGTTTGTATATATGTATTTTAAACAATTTCATGGACCCTAGGTTAAAAACCCCAGATCTGGCTCAACCTCCCCCGTTTAGAAAAGGAAACAGAGGGCCAGAGAGATGGGAAGCCACTTGCCAAGATTACAGTGGTTAAATGGCAGGGCTAACATTCAAGCATCCATCATTAGATTCTAAATCCAGATGCTTTCATGCTATGCACAATGCCACAATGCACATTGGGGTGGGGGGTCATAATTACAAAGAAACTTCATCCCACACAGTCCCTCCCTGTGCAGACTAAATTGTATCCTGGGTGCCAAAGAATTAATTCAGCTTCCTCAAGTGCCCAGCCTACAAATGGGGACTGGTTTGCACAATATAAGGATCCAGCTCCTCATTTTTATAAGCAAAGGGGCTACAGAATATCTTGGCAGCTAGTATAGATAATGACTGGGAGATGCTTTTTATTAGCAGAGATTTAAGGTAAAGTTTTTAAAGAAAGACAGATTGTCCAATTTGTGAGGCTCCTGAGAATGTATACACGCAGGCAAGCAATAATACTAGCAATCACAGTACATTTGAAAACACAGAGAGCAACAGGTATATGCATCTTAGTCCTTCCCATGAACAGATGGCTGGCATCAGGAAATGTTAGGCAGGATGCTTTTTGGAAATACCAGATTCAGCTTTGGCTATAACTCTGAAGAACTGTTTCCAAGCATCCTTGCCAAATCAAAGCTCTCTTGGAAATAGCTAAGACCACTGCACGGACAGTCTTGATGGGAGCATAGGGGATGTAGTGAGCTCTGCAGTATGCCTGGCCAGTGGCATCCTGGGGGAGTGCTGTTTCCAACCTGCTCAAACACACTGATTTTGACCAGAGACCAAGCTAACCATATGGTGGCTTCAGGAGACAGCAAGCAATCATCCCTCTGCTGTAGAAAAGCATAGGTGAGAAATTCCTAATGAAGACCACATTCATTTCAGGTTAAGATTTTTTAAAACTGAATTTTTATAGGTTGTTTTTAGTTGACTCCTGTTTGCAGAAGGTGGGAGGTAGGAGTGACCTCTTGCTCCATAAATGCATTTAGGTTTCTTCAGGGATCTAGTCAAGTGAGGTCAACAAACATTTATTAAGTACCTATTATGTGGCAGACACTTTGCTAAGGCAATCTTAGTCACTATAAATGATCCAAAGTTCAAAGAGCTCACAAAACTCATGTGTACTTTATTCTCCCAACAGAATGTAAGCTCCTTGAAGACAGGGATGGATTCTTTCTCTTCTTTCCCTTTGAATCCTCCATAGCTAGTGTTTCCTGGCACATAGGTGGGACTTCATAAATACTTATGAATTGACTAGTTGATAAGTTAACTGATTTCCTTTGATACTGTTGACAGCTCTATCCTCTTGGCCTCCTGTAAACTGCCAAATCTTCTCAAGTATGCCTCCATAACATGTCACCTCTGGTCTCCTCTGTAGCTTTACATAGCTACCATGCTGTTTGAGGCACTCATCACTTCTCACCGAGACTACAGTTACAGACTTTTAAATGTTCTCCGCGTTGAGTCCCTTCCCACTCCAAGCCGTCTGCTTCACAGCTGCAAGAATTATCTTCCTAAAGACTTACACCAACTGTTGCTGAGTGAAGTGAGCAGAACTAGGAGAGCATTGTACACAGTAACAGCAACACTGTGTAGTGATCAACTCTGATAGACTTAGCTCTTCTCGGCAATGCAATGATCCACGACAATTCCAAAAGACACATCATGTAAAATGCTATCCACATCTAGAGAAAGAACTATGGAGTCTAAATGCTGATCAAAGCATACTGTTTTCACTTTTTTTTGTTTTTTTGTTTCTTGCAGTTTTTCTCTTTTGTTCTGTTTCTTTCACAACATGACTAATGTGGAAATATGCTTACATGATTGCATGTCTATAGCCTATATCAGATTGTTTGCTGTCTTGGGAAGGGGGGATGAGAGGAAGGAAGAAAAAAATTTGAAACTCAAAATCTTATTAAAAAATAAATGTTGAAAACTATCTTTACAAGTAACTGGAAAAATTACAAAATACTATTTACTAAAAGCAAAATTATCTTCCTAAAGTTCCAGTCTGGCTATGTCACTCTCTAGTTCAAAAACCTTGAGCACTCCCCTATTTCTTATAAGAAAAAACAAACTCCTTAGCCTAACAGTGCCAGCTACTTTCCTTTATCACCTCTACATTCCAGCCAAACTACTAGAATACTAGCCATTCCTCAGACTTGAAACACCACTCTCTTACTTCGTGCATGTTCACTGGTTGTCCTCCTCCCGCTGTACCTCTGCCTCTGGCCTTCCCTGGCTTCTTCCAGACTCATATCAAGACCAACCTTCCACAATCTGCTTTTGCTGTTCCCCTCCACTGCTGGAGCCTTCCCTCTAAGATTGCCTGTCATTTATATTTTACATACATATAGACATACACACATGTACATGCACACATGCATACACATATGTATTCATTTGTAGCATATTTTTATATGGAATATATTTATTTATGTAATATATAGTTTATATGTCTCTATATATTATATGTAATAGTAAATGTAGAATATATTAAGACATACGTTTATATAGCTAGGGGTGGGGAATCTGCAGCCTCAAGGCCACATGTTGCCCTCTAAGTCTTAATAAATAAATTAATAAAAGGATTTGTTCTGTAAAACTTGAACTCAGTCAAAAGGTCATACCCAAGGACCTAGAAGGCCACATGTGGCCTTGAGGCCTCAGGTTCCCCCCTTGATATACATATATTATATATTTATATATAGCTTATATAAGCATACCCACACACACACACATATGCACACTAGGAAATAGGATGTGTATTCAATATACTGTCAATATAAGTATACTACATACTTAATATGTATACCACATATAAGATATATACCATATATCCTATACTATATATAGTATACACTCCATATATATTGATATATAGTACATAGTAAGATATACTTCATATTCTATATATATTATTATACCATATATACTAAATATATAGATATATAAACTATATATAATTATATGTATGTGTGTATATATATAAGACATAAATACATATATAGTATATTTATATATTATAGTATATACTAAGCTATATGCACATATATAGCACATATATACAGTATATCTATATACTATATACATTGTATATACTGTATATGGCATATTTATAGATCATATACAGTGCATATGTTATGTATATATACTAGATATATAGTATGCATTGGATATTTGTATGTGTTGTGTGCATATGTGATATATGTATATACATGCATGTATATAGATGTAGATATGATATGTATATGTGATACACATGACATACACTACATATACTATATATGTATATGTTGTATAAGCTATATATATTATGCTACTGTGCTATATTATAGTATACATACAGGGTCTATTTCTATATAATATGTAGTATATATGAAGCTATACTACATATTATGTTATACTGATATACATTATGCTATTTATACAAATATATTAAGATATACTTTATATGATCTATATAGAAATATACTATATATGTATTTATATGTGTATATACACATATATATGATATATACACATATGTACATATATAGTATATTTAAATATAATAGCATGTACACACACATGTGTACTTACTTGTTTGCATGTTTTCTCCCTCATTAGAATGTGAGCTCCTTAAGGGCAGGGCCTTGTTTTTGGCTTTCTTTGTATCCCCAGCTCTTAGCATAGTGCCTGGCTCATAGACAGTGTTTAATAAATGCTTGCCTACTGACAGATGCTCCTGTGTACAAGATGCCCTCCATAGCTGCAGTGCACTGCCTCTTCACTCCCACACTCAGAGTCTGCATTGCCTTCAAGGCTCAGATCAGGTACCACCACCTGTGAAGCCTTCTCTCACCTTCTCCTCTTCTCCCCATCTTCCTATTTACTATTCTCTCCCACCTCAATTTTCATCATGCTACACTTATTTGCACCCAAGCCTCCCCCAATGGAATGTAAACTCCTTAAGGGCAAAGATTGTCATTTGTCGATTTTTATCCCTAGCTTGGTGTCCGGCACACAGTAGGTGCTTAATAGATGTTCACTGTTTAGCGCTGCTCATGCTTCCAACACTGGCCTTCTGTCTTTGTGGGCTCAGCAAAGCATGAGAAGGACTATTGTTTTAGCCCCTCTTTGCCAACTCAATCATAAATAGCACTCACCTCTAAAAATAAAGGACAGAAACCCATCTCCAAAACATATTCTCTGCAAGAGAGTCAGGCTCCTTCTCTGCCTAGAAACCACAATAATGGCTCTATGTGCCACAGTATAATTGGTCCTTTCTGCCCAGAGGAAACACGCTTTGATTTGGTTAAACTGAACAATCTGTGCATGGCTAAGAAGAACTGAACACTCCATCAGAGCTGGAGAGACAAAGGAAGAAGTTAAACTGCACTTTGTCACTGATACTACTGTAATAAATTTGAGGGAATGGTGTCAGAGACACTGCTCATCCTAGGAGCAAGAGAAAGAAGACATGAAAAATAGCAGTGGAACTGGAGTCCAAAGATCATCTCTGCTGACAGGAAAATAACCTCTTGGGAGGTATTTTACTGATGAAAAAACATCATCTATAACCATGACTGTCCCTACTGGCCTTATTCACTGGTGCTGTCCTAAGTCACGATAAAAACTTCCACAATAGAAAGGAGTCATAGGGTCATAGGAGCATAGATCTAAAGTGAGAAGAACACCTAAGAGTTCATCTACCACTGTCTGGGTAACCTTTGGCATTTCACTGTACCTCTCTGTGCCTCAGTTTCCTCATCTGTAAAGTGGCCCAAATAATATTTGTACTGGCCCCCTGACATGGTGTTGTGAGGAAAGCACCCTGTAATCCTTGAAGAGTTGTGAAAATGAGTCATTTTCATTACGACTTTTGTGGCCTAAGTAAAAATAAAACCAATGATCCACTTTTCTGAGTTGTAAATATATTACTGTGACCTTATATTATTTCTGCTTTATTTTTTTAAAGAGCTCCATATTTTTGATTTTCAGTTTCTAGTCAAAACAATGACCCTTTTATTTATATGAAATACTGATCCATCCATATCCTATCTTCAACCCAGGCTATTATTTAACTCAATAAATATGCTCCTTTGTGCTGTGTATCTTTCTTCTGAGGGCCTGATCATTTTTTTAACAATTGATTCATGGCCCTTTTCCAACAAAATCCTGCCCTACAGGATTGCTGACCATTTCTCCTGATCTGATCAAACGAGATATTTGTAATGCACTTAACACAGGTCCTAGTACATTAAGCTAAGTGCTTAAAGGGTATATGTTCCCTTTTCCCCTCTGGCACCCCCTTTCTGAATCCCCTGCTTTGTTTATACCATCATCATCTAGGCTGTGAATAAAAAATGAAACCCTGGACCAATACTTGAAAATGGCCAGTGATACACCATTTCCTTCAGGCTGGACATGATCCTTTGGCAAGATTAGAGACAGATCTACAGCTATAGCTACAGATATGAATAGTGCTTTGTAGCTTACAAAGCGCTCTCCTTACAACAATCCTCTGAGATGGGTAGTATACGCATTATTATCCCTATTTTACAGATGAGAAAACTGAGGATCAAAGAAGTTAAATGACTTACAGTAAATCACCTAACAAGTGCCAGAGCCAGCATTTGAACCCAGATCTGACACTCTTTCCACGACAGCAACTTGCCTCTCTAGATGAGGATACAGTTTGAGGTGAACCTTAACAATTCATGTAAAGCAAATGTTCTTAACCATTTTTGTGCACCATGGAGTCCACGGGTCATCTGGTAGTGCCTGCGGACCCCTTCTCAGAAAAAAATGCTGGTTTTTTTTTTTTAATAAATGAAATTAAATACAAAGGATTACAGAGGAAACCAATTATGTTGAAATATGGTAAACATACTAAAACAAAATATTTTTAAAACCAAGTTCACAGACCCCAGGTTAAAGACTCCTGATTTAAAGGAACAGCACATTCCAAGCAACCTTAAGAATCAATCCTTCATCAAATAGTCCGAGTGCAGAACACTTGGTTTTAAAAATCTCATTGCTTCCTCAACTTCCCCCAAGCCTTCTGGCAAACACTTTACCCTGAAGAACATCTGAGGCCTGGGCACACAGGGAGGAAGGAGCTATGAAGGACAGTTCTCTTATACATCTCTCTGCCCCCTCTTAAAATGTCATTAAGCATGGATGGGGGAGTGCAGAGGCAAGAAGTCCTAGACAACACAGGGCTAGGGTCTATTTGCAATACTGGTAGACTCAACCTTCACTAAAAGGTGTGCTTTTGGCAAGTAAAAGCAATTATTTTTGGAGAGCTGTTCACTGACGTGTGGAAACAAATGCTCCTTGAGACCATTTCATACCTTTTCTGCCACGTGGGCCCAAAAATAATAAAAAGAAAATGCAAAATCAGCAGTAAAGAACAGTGGGTGAAATGTATGCATGCTTACTTGCAAACAACAGAACCAGGAGTTTTCTCCACATGCATCAATTCCTCACCAAGAATAGATTCGGAGAATCATCGAGTTGAAAGAGACCTCAGACCTCTTCCAGCCACCCCGTCTGACTCCAATAAGAGGACAAATTTTCTCTCCAGCACCCCTGACAAGTGGTCACCCACATGAAGATCTCCCCTCCTCCTAAGCCAGCTGAATCTACTTTTGGATAGCCCTAATGATTAACAAGCTTTTCTTTACATCCAGCTTAAATCTTCCTCTCTGAAACATTTTTTTTGTTTTTTTGTTGTTTGTTTTGTTTTTGCTAGACAGTTGGGGTTAAGTGACTTGCCCAAGGTCACATAGCTAGTAAGTGTTATGTGTCTGAGACCACGTTTGAACTCAGGTCCTCCTGACTCCAAGGCCAGAGCTCTATCCACTGCATCACCTAGCTGCCTCCCCTCTCTACAACATTCACCCTTGGCTCCAAGTTTTGTCCTCTGGGGCCAAGCAGGACAAATCCAATACATCTTCAATACTTCTGCATAATGGCCCTTCAAACACTTGAAGACCAACTATTATGTCTCTCCCCGTTCCCCAAAGTCTTCCTTTCTTATATTCCTGGATTTAACCAATCTTCACATGGCCTGGTCTCCAGGCATCACCATCCCAGACATCCTTCTCTGGATGTGCTCCAGCATGTCATTGTCCTTGAGAAAATGATACCTGGAACTAGCCACAAACGCCAAATACAGATGGACCAGGACAGAGGGGAGCAGGACTATCTCTACCTTCTTTACTTTTTTTTACATGACAAAGTGATTCAGTTACTTCTGGGGTCTAGAATAAGCAGGTCTTCTCGAGGGTCAGGAGAAGAGTATTAAGTGCTGTGAAGTTGCAATTTATCACCTGACCCTGAATCTGCTTATACTCACCCCATCACAAAGGGGAGAATTGGGTTTGAGGACATAAAGAAGTTTTCCTCTCCTATCAGGACCAATCTGTTCCTACAGTGATCATATCTTCCAAGTATTCCCTCTTTTCTTTCCATTTTCCCCACCACTCCCATATTCCCATCATCACCTCCCAAAATAAGTTCTTTAAAATTAATTTCCTCCAGTGAATAGGGCACCAGCCCCAGAGTCAGGAGTTCAGATCTGACCTCAGACATATACCAGCTGTGAGACCCTGGGCAAGTCTTAAACTTAAGCCCAACCGCCTCAAAAAAATCCCAATAACAAAAAAAATTAATTAATTTTCTCGCATCTGATATAGTGGGAAAGAGTGCTGTATTTGGAGTTCAAATCTTGTGTCTGCTGTTTACTACCTATAAGACTTTAGGCAAGTCAGCTAACTTCTCTGGGCCTCAGTTTGCTCATTTGTAAAATGAGAGGCTTGGACTAGATTATGTCTAAGGGCTCATTGCTATAAATCTGTAATTCTATAATCTCTGATCCTATGATTCTTAATAAGTGAGTGATTTAAATTACATATCTAACCTTTGGCCCAGAACCATACATTCTGTATTTATAAGAATATGGATCAATCTTCAGGGCCTTGCATAAATTATTCTTTGCTTCATATCTTTGTCCAGTGTTGCCCCTGGGAATCCTTGAAATTGGATTTATCTTGCTCACATGCAGGATCTCCCCTGGGAACATAAGAACATAGGTCACACCCAGATCCCTACAGATGTGAGCAAAAAGGGCCTTAAGCTCCTATAACATGCACTCAGGCTAACAATAGATCCTGTATATAGAATGGCCTTTATTTTGCTCCACAGAAAAAAAAGCAAAAAATTATAAAAGAATCAAGAGAGATCCTAGGGGCAGCTAGGTAGCACAATGGATAGAGCACCACCTCTGAAATGAGGAGGATCTAAGTTCAAATCTAGCCTCAGACCAAACACTTGACACTTACTAGCTGTGCGACCCTGGGCAAGTCACTTAACCCCAACTGCCTAAAAAAATTTTTTTAAAGTACAAAAAAAATAAATAAACTGCTGATGATGGGGCAGCTAGATGGCACAGTGGATAGAGCACCAGCCCTGAAGTCAGGAGGACCTGAGTTCAAATCTGGCCTCAGACCAAACACTTGACACTTACTAGCTGTGTGACCCTAAGCAAGTCACTTAACCCCAACTGACTAAAAAAAAGAGAGAGAGAGAGAGAGAGAGAGATACTGAAGAGTCAAGAACATTTTCCTTTGTTCCCAGATTAATCCATGTAGGTGACAGAGACTCCCCAAGATGGGAGAGACACTGAAGGAGGACAGAAAAATACATGCCCCTCATACTCAGGTGAGCCCCTCTCCTTCCCAAAATGGAATTTTGCATTTGAATTTACTAAAGATTCAATCCTGTTTCCCAGTAGACTTATGTAGGAGTAGTAGTAGTAGTAGTAGTAGTAGTAGTAGTAGTAGTAGTAGTAGTAGTGGCAGTAGTGGTGGTAGTGGTAATGATGGTGAGAGGAGTCAGTAGTAGTAACAGTGGTAATAGTAGAAGTGGTGGTGGTAATGGTAATGGTAACAGTAGTAGTAGTAGTAATAGTGGTGGTGGTGGTGGTAGTAGTAGTAGTGGTGATGGTGGTCATGATAGTAGTAGTAATAGTGGTAGTTATGATAGTAGTAGTAGTTGTTGTAGTTGTAGTAGCGGTAGCAGTAACAGTAGCAGTAGTAGTAGTTGAAGTGGTTATAGTAGTGGTGATGGTAGTGGTAGTAAAAGTGATAGCAATAAGAGTAGTAGTAATAGTAGAAACAGTAGTAATAGTAGAAGTAGTAGTGATGGTGATGGTGGCAATAGTAGTAGTAGTAGTGGTGGTGGTGGTGATAGTTGTTATCATCATTATCATAGTAGTAGCTACCATTTATTTTTTAAAATAAGTTTTTACTGATATTTTCTGTTTCTTACAACACTATACTATCCCATGTATCCTTCCTCCCTCCCTCCCTGAGAGCCATCCCCTATGACAAAAAGTGTTTTTTGTTTGGTTTGGTTTTTTGGTTTTCTTTTTTTTAGTGCAACTAGATGGCTCATTGGATAAAGTGCCAAACAGAGATTCAGGAAAAGCTGTGTTCAAATCCAGCCTCAGACACTAACTGTGACCCTGTGCAAGTCACTTAATCTCTGTATGCTTTAATCTACTGGAAAAGAAAATGACAAACCACTCCATTATCTTAACTAAGAAAACCCCACGGACAAGCATGGTCCATGGGGTCATGAAGAGTCGGACACAATTGAACAACAACAATTTTTTTAGAGAGAAAAAAAAAGTAAGCACAGCTGACTGATACGTTGAAAAAGTCCAGAATCATGTTCAGTATATAACACTTGTGGACTTCCCACCTCCATAAAGGGTAGTTGGGGGAGTCTTCTCATATCTCTTCAATATAGCCCGAATTTATAGAGTGCATTAGTGTTTCCAGATTACTGTACAATATTAATTCATTTGATCCTCACAACAACCCTGGGAAAGAGATGCTATTATCCCTATTTTACCATAGAAGATGGACAGGCTTCACAGAGATGAAGTGGCTTACACGGGGTCACAGAGCTAATTGTCTCAGGCAAAATCTAAGTTCGGCTCTTCCTGACTCCAAGTCCAGCACTCTATCTCCTACGCTACCTAGGTACCTATGTGGCAGTCTTCATAATTTATTGTAGTAATGGATTGCAAAGTCCAGGTTTTCTCCTCTACATTCTGGTTTGGTGCCTTGGTGTTTCTCCAGTTCTGGGACTACATGTTTATTCCTGCTCTCTAGGAGACTGGGCCCAGGACCTTAGCACTGACCAGGAATTCAGTGTTGTCCAGGAACTTTCACCACTCAAGTTCCAGACTAGCTGTCATTTTCAACTCATTACTGTCTCTCCCATAACCAATCTTGCCATGTTCTATCTATTCTACCTTTGCAGCATTTCTCATCTACACTCCTTTCTGTCCTCTGACACTGCCACCCCAATGCAGGCCCTTATCACCTCACACCTATACGACTGCAATAGCCCACTGGTTGTTGTTCTTGCCTCAAGCCTCTCCCCACTCCAATCCATCCTCTACTCAGCTTTTCAAAGTGATTTTCCTAAAACAGGGTCCAACCACGTCACTCCTCTATTCAATAAATTCCAGTGGCTCCCTATTGCCTTGCAAGATCAGATAGAAAATCTTCTGTCTGGCATTTAAAGTCCTTCAAAGCCTTTTTTACCTTCCAGTCTCCTTACACCTTGCTCCCCACTTGATACTCTGCAATCCAGGGACACTGGTCTTCTTGTTCCTCACACAAATTGTTCTATCTTTCGACTCTGTACTTTTTCCCTGGATGTCCCTCATCCCTCAAATACTCTCCCTCCTCATCTCTACCTCCTGGCCTCCTTGGCTTCTTTCAAGTTCCAGCTGAAAGTTCACCTTCTATAAGAAGCCTTTCCTGATCTTCCTTAATGCTAATTCCTTCCTTTTGTTGATAATCTCCTATTTATTCCATATATATCTTGTTTGTAAATTATTGTTTTCCCCATTACACCATGAGCTTCTTGAGAACAGCACCTAGCTTTTGCCTTTCTTTGTATCCCTAGTACTTAGCCTAGTGCCTGACACATAGTAGACACTTAATAAATGTTTACTGACATGACAACCACTTTAAAGATACCTCCAACCACCACCAAATATAGAAGCATGTGATTCCCTCCTCTTCTGGGCCCATTTGGTTCCCCACTTCAAGAACTCCTTCTCACCCATTAGACCATGAGCTGCTTGGGATCAGGGAACATATTTTGCCTTGCTTTGTATTCCTAGTGCCTGGCATTAGGAATTGTATTAACATAGTGCCTGGCACATAGTAAGCATTTGATAAATGTTTACTGACTAACTGGCCACCCTTTTATTGCCTTACACCATCTCTGAGATTGAGAAGTTCTACCACTGTCTCTCTGGGGTAAGGGGTCCCCTGGAACCCTCTGTATATGTGCTTGGCTCAGCTCTGGTTCTTTGATAGCCCTACTTGATGTCTGCTTGGTTTTTTCTTTTTTTGTTTTTTGTTTTTTGTTTTTACTTTATTGGCCTAAGTCAGTCCAAGGGTGAGATCTTCAATAACCATGACTCAATCAACCTGTGGTGAATGGGATTATATCTTCCATAGAAAGCTGTCCTGAAAAGCAGAGCATCTTTAACCTGGTCAAATTGACCAGACAACTCATTCCAAGCCTGTCAAGGAGATAGCATCAATCATCTTGATCGGGATGTCTGTGCTTTCTATATCTTTTATAAAGAATACTCATCTAGGCTCCTCAACTATAAAATGGGGCTCATAATAGCTCCTACCTCACAGGATTGTTCTAAGGATCATATGGGAAAGAATATGTAAATTGTTTTGCAAACCTTAGAGCTATAGAAATGCTAAATAGCATGATTATCATTATCTCTATAGTTGCCACATGCCCCCTACAAAATTGTAACTTCCTTGAAGCAAGGACTATGTTGCATCCGTTTTCACATTCCCTTAGCTTTTAAACGGTGCTCTGAATATAATAGGCACTAAATAAACATTCACAGAGTTTGATAAAAGGACCAAGTAAGAACATTTCTGCTTTGACACATTTGCTTCATGGCCTTGATTTTAACCTTGATGAGTCCTTCGATGACAAACTAGCCGAAGGAACATTTCATTTCAAATCTACCTTATAAACTTTCTATTTGGCTCCTCATCTTAGTATTAAACTATATCCCTCTCCCACCTGAAGTGTTAATTCTGGATCTCTGGGCACATTTCTTTTTCAAATATCTTGTAAAAAAAAAAGTCTACATTATAGTAGTTGATTTAATCCTTTTTCTCTACCCTCCTCCCCCTATAAAACATCCTGCTAGTTTCTCAATGATGGAAAGAAATTTATGCATTTTCAATTTGGACACAGTTCTGCCATGGCTGCCGGACTCCTGCTACTTCTCGCTGGCTGCATACCACTCTTCCTGGACGTGTCTGTATACTGCCCTTGTAAAGGGAGTTGAGAGGCAGGAGAACTTAAGTCTGAGCACACTCTAGGTCACTTCAAGGGTGCCCAGCATGCATAAATGAAGAAACTCAAGTTTTTTTCCTTTCGGGACTTGTTCTGAAAAATAAAAGTGCACCAGTTAGTTTCACTCCCTCATCTCATGATTGCAAGATGTCACCATTTCTCTTGTAATGGGTGACTTATCATAAGAGAGGTGAAGCTCAATCTAGAGTATAAAGCCCCCAGACTAAGCACCAGTCTCAGCATCCAATGGCAAGCCACATCCATGCATACCAATGAAGCCTGAAGGACTAACTTCTGCCTTGATCAGAAAAGATTATAATGCATCATATCTTGCATATTAATGTTAAGCAAATAGAATTTTTAAAAGTTATGGTGTGATCAACAGGGGGAAAAGGGAGAAAGAAACTGTAAAGACAATGGCAATCAATAATATAATAATAAGAACCTACATTTATATAGCACTTTGTGGTAACAAAGTAATTTTTATCCATTATCTCATTTGATCCTTGTAACAGATCTGTGAGTACAAGTATTACTATTCTCATTTCATAGATGAGGAAGCTGACATTTAGGGAGGAAAAGTGACCTGCCTCAGGTCACATGGCAAGAGAGTGAGTGGCAGAACTGGAGCTAGAGCTCCGGTTTCCTGACCCCCACACTGGTTCTTTCCATTACCCATAATGCCATCACATCACTTTTAACCTACTGGCTGCTGGTGTCCACTGCAAGAAAAAACATAATCAAATTTTCTAAATAATCTTAATTTCTAGGTCAGGTTTTCAAGAAAGTGTAAAGCAGCATAATCTAAACATTCTGAGAAAATACAAGATAGATACTCCCCACCATCTCACTAGAGAGATGGATAGATAGAAAAAGAAAGATGGATAAACAGATGGATAGATAAAGATGTGTGTGTGTATATATGTGAGAGAGAGAACGTTTATTAAATGCTTGCTAAGCGCTGGGGCTACATATGAAAAAGCAAACAAGACATTTAAAAGTCTGTGTGTTAAACAGCTGAATCCAAGAAAATCAAGAGAATAACTCTTAACTATTTTGGGGCTGCCAATTTGGATACTTTGAAAGATCTGTGATCTCACTGGTATGAATACTCCATTTATTCTTTCCACATTCCACTCTTTTCGATATTTTCCCATAAATCCTCTTCAGAAGATTGGCCCAAATGACGGAAGAGGAGGAAAAAGCCATACAGCCCAGGTCCCCCTACAACTACTCCAACAAAGATCTAAGAAGAGCCCAAGACCAAGTAGTGATAGGGAAACCTAAGAAGAAACCACAGTGTATCAATTTTCTAGTCTAAGGTCACAAACTGGGCCCATGGTCAAGCAACTAGTGCAGGATTTGTGGCACAGGGGCAGCTAGATAGTGCAGTGGATGGAGCACCATACCTGGATTCAGGATAGACCTGAGTTCAAATCCAGCCTCAGACCCCTACTAGCTATGTGATCCTGGGCCAGCCACTAAACCTCTATTTGCTTCAGTTTCATCACCTGTAAAATGGGGACAACAATAGCTTCTATCTCCCAGAGCTGTCATGAGGATCAAATGATATAATAATTATAAAGTGTTTGGCACAGTGCCTGGCACATGGTAAGTGCCATATAAATGTTGGCTATTATTAGCTACTATTACTACAGGGGTGGGCCCGCCACACTGTTGGCTGACCACTCTGAAGACCTAGATGGATCTCAGACTCAACTGATGCTCCCTCCATCCATACTAATCTCAGTCTTCTCATTCCTCTTTGTTTCCCCATAAATCAGTCATAGAAGAATTGCCCATGGTGCTAAAGGTGGTATCAGGATAGAGACCATCTATGTGAGTCTTCATACACTGACTTTAGATGATGAAACATATCACTGAGGCTCCATTCACAGGAGGCACATGTATTTATCCAGATGATAAGATATGACTGCACTTTAGACTGAGTGGGGAGACATAAGTTAAATGCATTTTGTGGAGAGGCAATGTAGTACTGTGGACGGGGCCTTGGATTTGGACCTAGAAAACTTGCTACTTCTAAGCTGTGTGACCTCGGGGAACTCCCTTCCCTATGCTGGGCTGTAGCCTCCTCCACTGCAGAATGAAATGATCTCTAAGGATCTTTCCAGCTCCAAATCCTCTATGTCCATGTACTGTGGAAAGAATGCTGGATGTGAAGTCAGAACACTTGGGTAGGTCACTTTACCCTCTCTGTGTCTCAACTTCCTCACATAAAATAAGGCTCCTAATACTTGCCCTACCTACTTCACAGGTCTATTGTGAAGGACATACTTTGTAAACTGTAGAATGTGACATAATTATAATTTATTGGTATATATTGTATGTATTACTTAAGGTCAGAAATGCTTTCAAAGTGGATGTTGAGGATGTGTGCAAAAGTCAAAGGACTGATGGCAATCAGAGATGCACAAGGAGGGAAAGACAAATACCAAGGAGAAATGTTTCTCGAGTCTGACTTCAAAGGCGTCTCACGGATTACACTCCAGGCATTGCCTCCACATTAAGCCGACAGGCATCCAAGGCACAAAGCAGCCCTTTGCCAGACTCTTCCCTGTTCCAGACACTTCTCCTTTCCTTTAAATCGAAATGACAATGACGACATTGCCTTTCCCATGACCACCATGAATATTTCATCAGCAAAGCATGGGGCCTTTCATTCTGTAATAGATTTCCTTTCTGTCAGGTAAGAGTGACACTCACTCTCCAAGCACTCCACGGGGTGACCCAAAGGGCCTCTTGGGTGAATCTGATTTATCTGGAGCAAATTAGAAGGTGATGAAGCTGGTGAGAGAGGAGGAGGGAGGAGGCTGCTGAGACCAGAGAGTCCAACATTAAAATCTAAGCAAGTTATTCTGAACTTTTCCCAAACAAACTGTTCCTGGCTGTAACTCCTTACTATCTTTTCCCTATTGCCTCTGGTCCTCTGTTTGGCTTCATTCTACATTACAGTCCAGCCAAATTGGTCTCTGTTCCTCCGCATGGGTCGCTCCATCTCCCAACTCTCCACCTTCCAATTCACACGAGCTTTTGCAATTGGTCATCCTAAAACACATTTGTTCCTCATAGAATCCCCCTAAGATGCAATTCAAGAACCACCTTCTGCACAATGCCTTCCTTAATTCCCCACAATTGTTACTTCCCACCATCTCTGATTACTATGTATTTGTTTTGTATTTATTCCATGGGTGTACATATGTATACACACACACCTATATGTTTATGCATATGTGTGTGTGTGTGTGTGTGTGTGTGTGTGTGTGTATGGAGAGAGAGAGAAAGAGAGACAGAAAGACAGAGAGACTAAGAGAGGGGGAGGAAGGCAGAGAGAGAGAGGGGCAGGCAACTCAGTATGTCACACACATACACATACCCACAGAGACAGGTTGTGTTCCCTGATAGAATGTAAGTTATTTGAGAGTAGGGATTATTATTTTTTTAATATTTGCATCCTCAGTGTACCTACACATAGTAGGTACTAAATAAATACTTGTTGATAACTGCTTAATTGATTTTCCTCTTTCCCTTTCTATGCAAAAGAGCTTTCAATTTAGAATCAGAGAGCCTAAGTCTGAGTCCCCATTCTGCTACTGAATGGCTATATTATCTGAGAAAGTCAACTGCCCTCTCTAGGCCTCAGTTTCTTCATACGTAAAAGGAGGGGGACCGGACATTTTCTCTAAGGTTGTTTCCAGCTCTTAAGCCGACAATAATACTACGATTCCATCTCGCTCTCCCCTCAGATCTGAAGGAGCCCAGGAGGCAGGCAGTTCATTTAAGGCATGTCTATATCCCTGAAGTATGGTAGTACTCCTTGCCATTGGCTAATCAGAAGATAGGAATTAAACCTGTGATTTCACTGGTTTAGGGAATTCCCAAGGTTGAAGAAAACTCCCTCTGCCAATACATGTCAGCACCATCTTTATAAGTTAGAGTCTCAGAGAACTGCCTAGAGCACTGAAAGGTTAAGTGATTGGCCCACAGTCACACAGCTAATATGTGTCAGAGGCTAATTAATATATTCAAAATGGTATGAGTTCTTTTATGCATCTGTTAGCAACAAGAATAACACATTTACATAGCACTTCGTGGCTGACAAAATACTTTCCGCACAATGACGGTGTAAAGTAAATAAGATAGTGTGAATGTAACAATTCTCATTTTACAAACAGGAAACTGGGTTTGCCCCAAGTGACAAAGTTAGTAAGTATCAGAGCCAGGGTCTAAGTCAAGTCCTCTTTCCATCACACACTCACAGGTATTGTACATTTAGGGTAGTTTAGACTCAGGGCACATAGATCGGAAGATCTAGCATGAGTATGGCACCGGACAAGCATTTTCTTATATCTGCACTGACACCTCCACAATTGCACTATAGGGGGCGCGGAGGAAGGACACAGTAGCCAGCTTGACCTTCTATCCTCTATAATATTCACCTTGTCCCATTTCTCCCCACCCCCCACCATCTTCCATCTTTCTTTAACTCCCATTTCCTCTGTGGAACTTGGCATAAGAAGCACTGTTTTAACAGTGGCCCCAAGACAGAGGCCTAGCCCCCGTTAGGTTCCAGGCAGTCCCTCCTCCGCACCTTTCCCCACACTGTTCCCTATGCCTAGAATCCCTCTTCTTCCTTCCACCAGTTCACATTGTCTTTTTTTTATCCTTAATAGCATTTTTTTTCAATTACATATAAAGGTAGTTTTCAACATTAATTTTTATAAAATTTTGAGTTCCAAGTTTTTCTCCCTCCCTCCCTCCCCTCCCCCATCTCCAAGACATCAAGCAATCTGATATAGGTTATACATGTACAATCATATTAAACACATCTCCACATTAGTCATGATGTGAAAAAAGAATCAGAACAAAAGGGAAAAACTACGGAAAAGAAAAAACAAAAAAAATTGAAAATAGCATGCTTCGATCTGCATTCAGACTCCATAGTTCTTTCTCTGGATGTGGATAGCATTTTACATCACGAGTCTTTTGGAACTGTCTTGGATCGTTGCATTGCTAAGAAAAGCTAAGTCTGTCATAGTTAGTTATCGCACAGTGTGGCTGCTGCTATGTACAATGTTCTCCTGGTTCTGCTCACTTCACTTAGCATCAGCAGTTCCTATTTTCAACATCCTTCCCATTCCTTTTGAGGCACAGCTCAAATGCTACCCTCCTGGTGAAAGAGTCCTAGGATTCCTTCTCAATATCCCACTATGCAGCAAGAAGACGTTATTTCCTCCTCTTATCTGACCAACTAGTACCTTGTGTTCCTCTTATATGTGTGTCATACTCTAATTTGTGTCATATTTTATGAAAACAATGGCCTCAGACCCAGGAAGACTTGGCTTTAAGTTTTACCTCTGATACTTACTGGGCAGTGCCCCAAGTAACTCTCTAAAATGATATCTAAGTTTCAGGGAAGATGCCAACCTGCACTGATAGAGGGAGTTTTTGCATCTGGGAGTTCCCTTTACCAGTGAAATCACAGGTCCACTCCCCATCATTTAACTGTGTACATGTCTAATTAGACCTACTAGATTGTAAGCTCCATTAGGGCAAGGAATATGACATTTATTGGTGCTTTCATAGCAATCTCATTTGAGCTTTATCAAATCAAAGCAAATGAATCTTTTAGTCACATCCAAGTCTGCTATGCTAGCTAGAGGACCAGCGGTAGGCAGAAGAGTAACAGTAAAGTTTATCTTGAATATTTGCCCTCACCTCAAATACCCAATTCCCTCAGGTTCTGTTTCTCAATAAGGAAGTGTGACCAGGATAATAAAGCCCTTGGAGACCTAGCCATGTCGGGATGGGATGTAGGAATTAGGGATATTTAGCTTCAAGAAGATAACAGTAGAGCCAGGGTGGGGGGAAAAACATGAGTTCTGTAGAATTCTCCCAGAATATTACTATCTCCTGGACATTGTTAGGTGAGGACAGTGAAAATACAGCCAGAGTGTAAGTTTATGCCGTATTCAGAGAAGACTAGATTCATCTAGAAGATGAGAGGTCATTTACCCACTCTAGGGTGGGTCCAATGACATCTAGAATAATGTGTCCAATTCTGAACACCACATTTTAGGAAGGACATTGATAAGCTGGGGCATGTCTAGAAGAATGTGACAGAGAAGGTGGAGAGACTAGAAACCTTGCCATGTAGGGACCAGATGAATGACTTGATATGTTTAACTTACAGAAAAGATTTTCTTTTATAATAATCAGGGTAGGTATAATAACTATCAAGTATGTAATGAGCTGCTATGAGGAAGAAGGATTAGGTTTTTTCTGTTTGGCACCAGAGTATAAAGCTAAGAACAAGGAGGGAGGGGGAATATTGCAGAGAGACAGATTTCAGCTCCATCTATGCAATATTTTCCCAAAGAGGAACACACTGGAGATGTCCAAAAGCGGGGTGGACGGTCTCAGGAGATAGTTGTTTCCCTTCACTTGGAGCCTTTCCATAGAGACTGGATGACTACTTATCAAGGATGTCATCTGCTGCTCAGGTAGAGGGGGCTTGGACAGGATGACCTCTGAGGTCCCTTCCAACTCTGGGAATTGTGTTTCTCTAGGCCACAGGGGACAAATGTAGCTATAAGGGGTACTGAAAACAAGCTCAGGCTAAGGCTTACTGCTTCGACTTCCAGGACATCCAGGGTTGGGAATAGATAGTTACGTCTAGACTGGATCTACCCCCTCCTTTTTCAAATTCTAACTGTGTAGGACTTCAACAGGTAGGGAATGTTGTACCAGAAAACCACTTCATTCCTATTATTATAAAGAAAAGGAAACCTTGGGCAACCTGGGTTCCATCTATAGTTATCCCTTCCACATTGAGGGGTCTAGGGGCACAGCACCCCAGTGATCTGAAAAATCCATGTAAAAGTTTTTGGCCCTCCCCTTGCACTAGAGAAGAAATCTGACTGTGTTATTAAAAGATAAAATATGTTGATATTATACAATACTGTACATATATTTTTGCATTTCTGAGTTTCTAAACTTTTTCTGTATTGTCTACTGGCCTTTGCCTGTTGTCTGCGGCTTCTGCAAAACTCCCCAAAAATTCCCTTTTAATTTCTTATGCCAATCTGTGATATATAGAAACCAAGATAGGGAAAAGTTGAAATGTGGAAGGGATAAAACTGTTTACCTTTTTCTCATCTCCCTCTGGAAGAAACTGCAGGATGCTCCTCCTCTCCCCTTCCTGCCTCCGGAGGGAGCTGCTCTGGTGCTGGGGAAGACCCCCAGGGGGAGAGATGCTTCGGCCATGAGGATCCACCCAGGTATAGATGTGATTGGTGACGTAGCCCCCTGGGATGCGTCCGACAGAATGCACAGACAAGATTAGCTTCTTGGACCCTTTCAGTGCCTAGAGACAGACAGATAACTCCTGTTACTATAGACAGGAAAGCACTTTGCCACATCTCAGCTCTATCATTTGCTACCACTGGTCTCTGGCAAATCACTTCTCCCTTGTAGGCCTAGTTTCCTCCTTTGTAAAATAAAGGGGTAGCTTAGATAACCTCTAAGCTACCTTCCAATTCTAAATCTTAGAATCCTATGATCTGTCCCAGAGTCACGTAGCTTAGATATAGAGGTCAGAAGGGGATATGTTTATTTTTTATTTATTTATTTTTTGCTTTTGTGGTGAGGCAATCAGGGTTAAGTGACTTGCCCAGGGTCTCACAGCTAGTAAGTGTGAAATGTCTGGTCTGAGACCAGATTTGAACTCAAGTCCTCCTGACTCCAGGGCTAGTGCTCTATTCACTGCACCACCTAGCTGCTTCTTAGAAGGGAATATGTTTAAAAGATGAAATGGCCTAGGGATTAAACACTGGACTTAGAATGAGGAATACCTGGAATCAAATCTTGCCTCAGGAAGCAAATTATTTAACCGCTCTGTGCCTCAGTTTCCTCATCTGTAAAAAGAAAGGGTTGGATTCAATGGCCTCTAAGGTCCATTTCAGCTCTAAATAATGCTATGCAAACTATGCCCCAGGTCAGAGGCCTGTGGTATAACCAGATTTGGCATGAATTTAACATGACTAAGAGCACTCAATGTTCCCCCAAGAAAATCGGAACAATCTTTTCTGTATCCCATGTTTTGCCTAAGAAGACCAGACAAAAAGGACAAGGATAAAGGGTGGTACAAGATAAAAAAAGGAGGCCTCCTTGCCCTTTGGGCAAAAATCTCAAGAAAAATGGTCCTATTTTCCCCTTCACATTATTTTCCTTTCACACAGTGCTAATGATCCCGTTTATCATCAAACTTTCAGGGCTCCTACCAATGAGGTTATTGGGAGGAAGGAAGCAATTCAAAAATGCCCCAAGGTCCCGTTACTTCAGGTCCCATGTTTGTCTAATGAACTCTTGCAGATGAGTTTAGCACACAGCATTTTTCTCCAACCTACAAAATATGGAGGTAGCTCTTCTGTGCTGATTCCCATCTTTTTCCAATTTAAACCAGGGGCTCTCCAGGCAAGGGCCATACATAACTAACTCTATCTTAAAAGGCAGTGAGGTCCAATGCAAAGAACATTGGTCTTGAAATCAAAAGACATGGTTTGAGGCCCCTCTCAGATGTATATTAACAAACTACTTCAGCTCCGTAATTCTCACTTTCCTCATTTATGAAATGGGAAAAATGGCAGCTGAACTACCCAGCTCACAGGTTATTGTTAGGCAAGCACCTGAGAAACTTCAAAGTATTGTAGAATTATGAACTATTATTGGTGAGTGATAATATTATGGTCATAAAATGAATGGTCACTCATTAATAGTCTAGACTTCTGACTTCCAGTCTTTCCCCACTCCAATCCCTCCTCTAAGGAGCTGCCAATATAATCTTACTAAAGCATAAACCTGACCATGGTACTTAGCCTGCTCAAGAACCCTCATTAGTGGTTCCCTATTGCCTACTGTATGAGATATTGTATATATTGTATATCATATTGCATATATTATGGAATATGCCAAATGTATCCCTATTTTATAAGATACAAGCCCCCTCAACTTGGTTTTTAAAACCCCTCCCAATCTGGTTCTAAACTATCCTTCAACATTTACCACATATGAGTCTCCTTCATATACTCTATGTTCCAGCCAAAGTAGTTTATTTGCTATCCCTTGAACTCAGCACTCTTATCTCCCACCTCCTTGCCTTTGCACAACCAGTCCCTGCCATGCCTGGAACATTCTTCCATGACTCTTGGAAAACCTAGCTCACTTTAAGGCTCATGAGGTCTCTCCTAGAGGACTCCTGTCCTGATCCTCTTGGTTATTAGTGCTGTCTCTCACCTCAAACATCCTGTCTGTAAGCTGTACCTAGTACACTTTTGTCATTTTATATGAAATTTTTTTTCTGTTTAGCTTTGTATATGGAAATGCTCAATGGGGGGGGGAGCTACGTATGGAACTTTAAAAATTAATTTCTTTCAAAATTATAAAGATCAAGTATGACTCAAAAGAAGAGATATGAGAGAACACCCTCACAGAGGTGGGAGGTCCACAGGTCTTGTACATTGTGCATGTTTTCAGACTTTTTCAATGTATCGCTAAGTTGTGCTGATTTTTTTCTTTTTTCTTTCTTTTTCTTTCAAAAATGTCATTTGTTATATGGGATAGCTCTCTGAGAGTGGGAAGGGTACAGATCCTGTGGAAAACTACGATGATGTAAAAAACAAAAGATATCAATAAAAACTTATTTTAAAAATAAAATTAATTTAAAAAGAGACATTATATAGTAAAAAGTTTTATCATGTATATGCTAATCTGTTTATGTATTGTATCCCATCCCCTTTGCTCCCACCACCAACAACAACAGTAGAATGTAAACTCCTTTAGAGGAAAGAGCAGTTTTGTTTGATTTTCACACACCCAGTGCCTTACACATAGTAGGCACTTCACATTTATTCACTGGAATGGAAATGGGTGAAAGTACAAACTCGCCAAGCTTGCTTAGTTTTTAGTCACATGGTTGAATCAAGCCTGACCCAGATCTGTCACCAAAAGACTTCTAAAAGACTTTCCAAAACATCCTGAAGATTACGTAACACAAAATGCGCCATTTTCGAAGACAAAAGATTGCCACAGGGAGCCTACAAGAGTGCTTTGGTTGTATCAACAAGTGCAACCATTCTGAACTCTGAATCTCCAGCAGGGGAGGAAGAGTAGGAAAGAAAGCTGCCTGTTCTCTTAATTTCATAGTTAAATGTCAGTGCCTGATGGAGCAATAACCACATGAGATCAGCTCTCTGAGACAGCAATAAAAGAGTTGATACAGATGAGCAATGAGAAAGTTATAGTGTTCTTTTATGGGTCCCCTGTTGCTCCCTTGACAGAGTAGTCAGGAAAATAGAATCCCAGTTAAAGTTAAGATGTGTGATGAGTGAAGGCTATACTTATGCCCTGAGGAAGTAGGAAGAACAAGCTTGAGGAGAATATCTGAATGGTGCAGGAGGGGGATGAGCGTGGTGGCCACCTCTGTTTTGAAGGCCATGACCCTAAAAGAGGTCAGCATGGGGGAGTAAACGAACAGGAGTGCTCAGAGCTTGATCAGACATTGAAGATGCCAAGCTCAGCCCCTGCATCCTGGGCCATCGCTAGTTGTTTTGACTTTTGTCTTGCCTCTGAACACTAAAAGACCTGGTTCTACAACCAGGAAGTCACTTACCTTCTCAGGGCTTCAGTTTCCTCATTATAAAATGGGCAAGGATCTAATTAAATTATACAAACAAACAAAAGTACTTTTGCAATGAAGAAAACTATGTAATACTTCTTTTGCAAGGGAAAGAGAACTCACTAGATTCAAAGTCACAGGATCTCAATTCAAATTCCATCTTGGCCAATTTTCTGCCCCTGTGACCCATCAGTGAGTTTCTTCTTTTTTCTTAGTCTCAATTTTCTCATTGAGGAGGAAGGGAAGATAGGAAGAGAGGAAAGAAGGAAGGAAAGGAGGGAGAGAGGGAGGGAGGAAGGAAGGAAAGGAAGGAAGAAGGAGGGAAAGAAGGAAGGAGGGAAGAGGGAAAGAGGAAGAGAGGGAGGGAAAGAAGTGAGTGAGATTGGTGAAGACCCTTCATAAAATTTAAACTTCAATAAGTAAAATAAGGTAAAGACCCCTAATAATAATAATATGTGTGTATATGTGTGCCCAGGTCAGGAAGCTTGTAAATAGCCCGGACGGATATGTTCAAATTGTTGCGAAAATAATCACCACCACAAATTATTCCAGGATCTGAAATTAACAGAAACAGGATGTACTAAAGAGGATACTTGAAGGAGTGGGAGGCAGGTGTAACCGATGGAACAACTCTGTAATTTCCTCTGCTATTGCTGGGGTAGTTTTTTCGTGTTTAGATTGTGCCCTCTGAAGCCCAGCCAATGGCGTAAGAGGTACGGGCTAGGGAGGAGTTGCGGTTAGAACCTATAAAAATGTTTGTTTGGCTGATAGCACCTGCGGTCTTGCATCAAACTGCTTTCGGTGTGAGTCGCCCTTTCTCGAGTTCGAAATAAAATCCTTTCTACTTTCTACCTGGAGAAGCCTCTGAATTAATTTGGGTAAGGGTCATCACTGTCTCACACAAAAGGAAAGAGAGAGGAAGAAGGAGAGAAGGGAGGAAGAAAGGATTTATTAAGTACATACCATATGCCAGGTACCATGCTAAGCACTTTATTAATTTCTCATTTAATCCTCATAACCCTAGGAGGCAGGTGCTATTATTATACCCATTTTAGAGTTGAGGAAATTGAGGCAGAGGTTAAGTGATTTGCCCAAGGTCATACAGATAGTAAGTGAGGCCAGTCAGGTCTTTCTGACTCCAGTTCCTGCTCTCTCCACTGTACCACCTGTTCCAATGAAGGCTTTGGACTAGATGACTTATACTCCACAGATATCACTTGGAATTTTTACACTTGGGACAAGTGACATGGAGCTTGTCTTCACCTGAGAGAGAGCACAGAGACACCAGTGCAAGGTCAGTTCTGAAAAATGGGATCAGGGCAAATCCTCAGTCCACCACCTTATGGATTCCTTTTTTTTTATAAAATGTAATTTCAGTGGTGTAGGGAACTCATGCTAAGAAAACTCCCTCTACCAATATAGATCTTCAACTTACAGTCTTAGAGAGAAATTAAATCTTTCCAGCTTTTTCTTAAGTCTGCCTGCTCATCATTTCTTATAGCACAATAGTATTCCATTATATTCATATACCACAACTTGTTCAGCCATTCCCCAATTGATGGGCATCCCCTCAATTTCCAATTCTTGGCCACCACAAAAAGAGCTGCTATAAATATTTTTGTACATGTGGGTCCTTTTCCCATTTTATGATCTCTTTGGGATACAGACCTAGAAGTGGTATTGCTGGGTCAAAGGGTATGCACAATTTTATAGCCCTTTGGGCATAGTTACAAATTGCTCTCTAGAATGGTTGGATCAGTTCACAACTCCACCAACAATGCATTAGTGTTCCAATTTTCCCACATCTTCTCCAACACTTATCATTGTCCTGTTCTGTCATGTTAGCCAATCTGATGGATGTGATTAGTGTAAGTATCCCAGAGTCATTTTGATTTGCATTTCTCTAATCAATAGTGATTTAGAGCATTTTTTCATATAACCATAGATACCTTTAATTTCTTCCTCTGAAAACTGCCTGTTCATATCTTTTGACCATTTATCAATTGGGGAACGACTTGTATTCTTATAAATTTGACTCAGTTCTCTATATATTTAAGAAATGAGACCTTTATCAGAGACACTATTTGTAAAAATTCTTTCCCAGTTTTCTGCTTCCCTCCTAATTTTGGTTGCATTGACTTTTATGCAAAAAAGAAGGGCTTATATGAACTGATGCTGAGTGAAATGGGCAGAACCAGGAGAACATTGTACACAGTAACAGCCACACTATGCGATGATTGACTTTGATAAACTTGGTTCCTCTTAGCAATGCAAGGATCTAAGACAACTCCAAAACACTCACAATGGAAAATGCTATCCACATCCAGAGAAAGAATTATGCAGTCTGAATGCATATGGAAGCATACTATTTGCTCTCCTTTTCTTTTGTTACTTTGTTTTATTGCTTGATTCTTGCAGTTCCTCCCATCAGTTCTAATTCTTCTTTACATCATGACTAATGTGAAAATATGCTTAATATGAATGTGTAAGTAGAGCCTATATCAGATTGCACGCTGTCTTGGGAAATGATGAGGAAAGGGAAGGGGAGAAAATTTAAAACTCAAAATCTTATGGAAGGGGCAGCTAGGTGGCGCAGTGGATAGAGCACTGACTCTGGAGTCAGGAGGACCTGAATTCAAATCCCACCTCAGACACATGATACTCACTAGCTGTGTGACCCTGGGCCTCGCCAAAAAAAAAAAAAAAATCTTATGGAAGTGAATGTTGAAAACTAAAAATAAATAAATTATGAAAAGAGAGAGAGAGAGAGAAATTAAATGACTTGCTTGAGGTCATCAAACTGGTACATGTCAGAGACAGAAGTTGAGCACAGGTCTTCCTGACTTGGAGGCCAGCTACCTTTCTACTCCATTATACCACCCAGCCTCTCAAATAGGTTAACTTCTTATTTTAACTCATTATTTTTGCTAATTAGGTGCTAAGCTCTAGTGTTTCTATAATGCTGTAGAATCATGGAATTGGAGATTTAGGGATGGAAGGGACCTTAGAGGCCATTAAATTTAACCTCCTCATTTTACAGATGAGGAAACTGAGCCATAGAGAGATGAAGTGACTGCAAATGTTCCCAGGACCCCCTTTAAATTTAGCATCCTGGACAAAGCCCAGTTGCCCTGCCCTAGGTATCCTAGGGATTTCTTATCTCTACATCCCTAATTTCATTACCCCTGCTGCCCTCTTACTGATTCAGGAAACTTCTCCATTGATTTTGTGTCATTTTAAGGTGCCATCTGGAACGCTATTCCTCGTAAGAAGAAGAGAAGGACTGCTAATGATCCCATTCTTGCCACTTGATTATAAGTTTAACAGAAGAACTGGACAGCAAGAACTCAAGATTCATTTCAGTTCTTCATTTAATTCCTTGGTTAAACCTCCTATTTTCCAATACATAATCACTAATAGTTGCCAATATGCCCACAAGTGGAAAGAGTTGAAAATGCTTACATTGGTATAATTAACAAGACTAAGAAGCTTGGCACTGGATAAGAGTATAGAAAGTGTTCTCCACTGTCTCTGGAGAGGTGGGGGGCTACAGCTGTGTAACAGTATCTATCTCTCTATCTATCTCTCTATCTATAGTTATGCTTGGTTGAAGAGTTGCTTAATTTTACTGAACTTGTTTTTCTTCTTTTTTCTTCTTTGTCATGAGAGATGAGTTTCTGCATAAGGAAGAGGGGAGGGGTGTATTTGGAAATGAAGATGATATTTAAAAATATATTAATAAAAACTTGCTTTAAAACCTCACACTGAGGTAATTCATTTATCTCTTTGATAACATGGCCACTCAATAAACCTAAAGAACTCCAATCTCAACAACACTAAATTAGCTACACTATTCAAAGTCTCCCAAACATCACAGAATTTATAGTTAGAAAGGACCAGAGAGTGAATTTAGACCAATTCTCTTATTTTATTTTATGCATTTTTTGAATACATCATATGCCTTCCAACAAACACCTAAACTTCCAATAAAGTGCTTTCTCCAAGAAATTTAATTTATTGATTGTTAATAAAAAAGAAGTAAAGAGCCCTCTGACTTCGACAAATATAACCATTGTATTTCACCAGAATTCTGTTGCCTCTCCACGTTCACGTTGTTTATGTTGCTATAGTCTTCGTGTGTATTATTTTCTTGGTCGTGTTTGCTTTACTCTGCATCACTTCATACAAGCATTCCCATGTTTCCCTGAATTGTTCCTATTTTTCATTCTTTGTGGTACAGTGATATTGCATTATGTTCACATACCATAATTTGTTCAGCCATCCTCCAGTCATTGGGCACATATTTTGTTTCCAATTTTTTGTTATCATAAATCATGCTGCTGACAAAGCAATATACACAATGACTAAAACAAGATAAGAAAAAAACCAATTCTAAATTAACAAAGCTTTTGTTGTGTCATTTCAGTCATGCCCAACTCTTCATGGCCTCATTTGGGGTTTTCTTGCCAAAGATACTGGAGTGGTTTGCCATTTCCTTCTCCAGCTCATTTTACAGATGAGGAACTGAGGCAGACAGGGTTTAGTGACTGGCCCAAGGTCACGTAGAGTATAAATGTCTGAGGCCAGATTTACACTCATGATGATGAGTATTCCTGATTTCAAGTCCAGTGCTCCATCCACTGTGCTACTTAACTGCCCTAACAAAGCTTAGAAATATGTAACTGGAGTGACCAATCTTGGCCCCAGAAAAAAGGTGAGAAAAGGCATCTCTCCTTTCCTTGGAGGTGAGGGGAGGTATGGGTCCAGGATGTTGCAGAGATTGTCAGATTCACCATGGTGAAGGTTGGTTTTGCTTAACTGTTATTTATTAGTAAGTTGGGTTGGGGGAGGTGAAGGGTGAGGAAAACATGGATTGTTCAGAAATGTCTATTATGCAAAAATAAAAGGCATCAATATAGCATGAAAAATAAAACAATGCTTTATTATGAACATTTTTGTACATTCACGTTGCTTTCAATAACTTTCTCTGAGAAGTACTGTTTTATGCATAGAAGCTTCCAGACTAGAAACATTCAGCTTTTTTGCTGATTAGTGCCAGCCTGCCTGGGACCCCAGGGGTGGGGGAAAAAAATCAGACCTGCCTTTCCCTCTCTATAAACAGTGTGAGCTGCTCTGATCCTGGGCTGCCTGGCGGTATGGACCCCAGGCATCCCAAGAGAGCTTGTTGATGCAATCTTGTGCCAAGTTCTGGGACTCACTAAAACCATGATCGGTTTCTTCCTCCTGTCATGGCCTGAAGACCACCATGCCAGAGACTCCCTGGTAATACCCCTGATTATAACCCTTCCCAAACTCTTCCTAGTTCCATTTTGGAAGTATTAGTTCTAGTGTGAGACCACTGAGGGGCTGCAAATGAAAGACATTATTACTTTTCACATTCAATCAATCAAGAAGCATTTATTGAGCACTTACAGAAAGGTTTTTAACCTCTTTTGTGTCACGGACCCCTTTGTCAATCTAGTGAAGTCTATGGACCCTTCTCAGAATAATGTTATTAAATAATTAAAAGAAATCCTAAATTTCAGGTGGAGGTTAGGTGAAAATAAAGATGTAGGGTTTTCCCCCCCATTCAAGTTTGCATGCCCCAGGTTGAGAATCCCTGACCTACCATGTGCCGGGTACCAGGGTACAACAATGAAATAGTCCCTCCCCTCAAGGAGCTTTGTACACATACAAGTATACACAAAATATAGGCTTAGGGACTGGCCCTGTGATTTCACTGGTATGGTGAAATCTATGGATAGGGAAACTCCCTCTACTAAGGCAAGTCAGTACCTCCTCTGCAACTTAAAGTCTTAAAGTCATTAGACCACCAAGAGTGACTTGCCCAGGGTCACACAAGCAGTATTTGTTTGGAGACAGAACTTGAACCCAGGTCTTCTTATCTCCAAGGCTAGCTTTCCACCCACTATACCACACTGTACATCAACAAAATATATACCAAGTAGATATGAGGTAATTTTCAGGGTGGGGGGGAGAGGTATAGGAGAGAGGCACTAGAACCTGGGGTGATTAAGAAAGGCCTCATGTAGGAGGTGGTGTTTGAGTTGGAATTTGAATGAAGCTCAGGATTCTAAAAGGTAGGTGCAGTGAGAAAGGAGTTCATTCTGGGTATGGGAGATAGGTGGCCTGTGAAAAGTCATGGAGGTGGGAGATGGGATATATTGTGTGAGAAACTTGCAAGAAGGCCGGTTTGGTTAGACCACAGAATTCATGAAAGGGAACAAAGGGTAATAAATAACCTGGAACCAGGTTTTGAAGGGCTTTAACTGTCAAAAAGAAGCATTTGTATTTGATACTAGAGGCAATTGGGAGCCCGTGGAGCTTACCGGGCAAGTGAAAGTCATGGTCACATAGGGGCTTTAGGAATATCATTTTCACGAAGGATGTATTGGAGTGGGACATAGACTCCAAGTGGGAAGAGCAATTAGGAGGCTATTGTAATAGTCCAGGCCAGTGGTGATGAGAGCCTGAACTAAAACACAGTGGTCCTGTGAGTAGAGAAAAGTAGAGAGATATGAAAGAAATTGTGAAGGTCGAATCAATGAGGCTGAAAACTGACTGAACTGGCTAGCTTGTCTATTTTTCCTGAGGGAGGAAAGGAATTAGGAAGTAAGGAGGACGGAAGGAAAGAAGGAAGGAAGGAAGAAAAATGGGAGGCAGGAAGGAGGGGAGGAAGGAAGGACAGGAGAAAGGAAAGAAGATAGAGGGAGTGGGGAGAGAAAAAAGAAAGGAGGGAAGGAAATTGGGAGGAAGGAAAGACAGGGAAGGAATGGCAGGAGATAAGAAGGAAGAAAGAGAAGGAGGAGGGGAGGGGAAAAGGTAAGGGGGACAGGGAGGGAAGGAGGAAGAAAGCATTTATTACGCACCTACCATGTGCCAAGCACTGTGCTAAGTGTTTTAATATTATCTCATTTGATGCTCACAATAATCCTGGGACATAGGTGCTATTATTATCCCCATTTTACAGGCAAGGAAACAGGTGGGAGAGAAGGGAGGAAAAAAAACAATACAAAGAATACACATTCCTTCTTCATCATCTGTATTATTAGAATTTCCTTGGTCATTTCTAAAATGAAGGAAATCATAGCCTTCAAGCAGCTATGTGAGTGCTGGAAGTTAGCACCCTACTGATGTGTAACATTCCTGCCATCTACGTCCCACCCAAATCGCACTGTTTCCCAAGTCACAGCTCTGGAGACTGGTGTGAGCTATTCCTTCCCATCCCCCACAACATTTTATCCTTTCCCCGAAGAAAGAGAATTGAAGAAAAATAAGCAATTTGCCTTGTGTGTTATTTACCTAGCAGGCGATTTCTTATTTCAGATGTATACAATTGCCTGGGTAACCTTGTATCCATTTCTATTGCTCCAGTCAGAGTCCTCCTTGCTTGGTTATTTCTGGAAGTTAGTAAAGAGGCATCACTGGATCACAAAGCAGATTCAACTGGCTATCTCTAATTACTCCTGGACATTGGAGGGGCAGGATAAATAGTGGAAGGAGCACTGCCTGATAATTAGCAAGACCTGGGTTCTTGTGTCTCTGTCATTGCCAACTGTGTGGCCTGGAGCAAGTGAATTAATTACATTCTCTGTGAACCTCAGTTTCCTCAAATGTAAAATGAGGGATTTGAAGTAAATGGTCCCAAATGTCCTTTGAAATTCAAACAGTCCATGGGGAATTTCTCTTTCAGTTCTAAAATCCTTTGTTCCTTAGTGCAGTCAAAAGAAAGAATTACAAGGCATTGAGAAGCAGTATGAAATAATGGACAGAATGTCGGGCTTGTGATCAGAAGGACTTGGGTTGAAATGCCAGCTCAGATGCTTATCAGACATGTGACCATGAACAGGTCACTGAGCTTCAATTTCCTCATTTGGAAAAAAATTTGGGATAATACTACCGGTACTTCAAGCAGCTAGTGGATAGAGTGCTGGACCTGAAATCACAAAGTCTCATCTTCCTGAGTTAAAATCTGGCCTCCAGACACTTACTAGGTACGTGACTCCGGGCAAGTCACTTAACCCTGTGTGCGTCAGTTTCCTCCTCTGTCAAATGAGCTGGAGAACAAACTGGCAAACCACTCCATTATCTTTGCCAAGAAAACACCAAATGGGGTCACAGAGAGTTTGACACGACTGAACACACATACACACACACACACACACACACACACACACACACACGTGTGCACGCCGCGCATACATGCACACCCCTATGTGACAGGTAAGTACCTATAACATTTGCCATCTGGTGTTGTTGTAAGGCTCAAACAGGAAAATGTATATAAAGCACTTTTTAACCCTTAAATTGCTATCCAAATATCTGCTATTACTATCATTAGCAGTATTAGCAGATCTTTCTCAGCTCTCCCATGCTATGTTCTGAATTCTAACATGTCATCTCCTAAGATTCCTTTCAGTTAGATCAGTTGCAAATGAAAAACCCTATTACTTTTAGCATTTAATCAATCAGTAAGCATTTATTAAGCAATTACAAAGAGATTGTTAACCTCTTTCGTGTCATAGACTGGGAGTGGGAAAGGACCTTCCAATATTCTTTGCCCCAAGAGTCTGAGTGCCATGGTTCCTACTAGTTCTACTACTTTCTGATTCTATGACTTAGGTCATAATGGACTGAGTTTTGTTTTTGTTTTTGTTTTTTCTTTTAGACTAGACCTGTGATTTTATCAGGATAACGAGTTGCTCAGATTAGTTTATAAACTTATGTTAAGAGTCTTGGTGCACTGAGAGGTTACATGATTTGCTCAGGGTTATAGAGCCAGTATGTGGCAGCATTGAGATTTGAACTCAGGTCTTACTGAGTCAGTAGCTATCACATCAGATTGCCTCTGCTTTGAGATAACAAGATAAAACGTACCTCACTTTCCACGCTGCTACATATTCCCCTGGACCTGATCTCAATTTGTGAAATCTAGGAAGTTTCCCATCTCAATGAAAGAGGACAGTCAGAAGGCTGAGAACTGAACATTATCAATAGTGAGACAATGAAATTTGCTGTTCTTCTGAACTATTCTCATAATTCAGTGGGAATGCACATCTAAAGGTAGTTCTTATAAAAGTTTATCTTTGAACTATTAAATGGCCTTGATTGTGAAAGGATCATTTAGTCAGTCTCTCACAATGTGTCTACTAAGGGAACACACTGCCATTACAAAAATAAAAATATTTTTTCATATACATGTATGTGTATGTATAGATAGATTATAAATAGATTGTTAATTTTGTTGCTCAGCTGTGTCTGATTTTTCGTGACCCCATCTGGGGTTTTCTTGGCAAAGATACTGGAGTGATTTTCCATTTTCTTCTCCTGCTTATTTTAAGGATGAGGAAACTGAGGCAAACAGAGGTAATGACTTGCCCAGGATCACACAGCTAATAAGTGCCTGGGGTTAGATTTGAACTCAGGTCTTCCTGACTCCAGGCCTGGCATTCTATCTACTGTGTGACCTAATTGCCTAGATAGATAGATAGACAGACAGACAGACAGACAGAAGGATGTTTTAAAAGCTAGTTAGAGGCAGCTAGGTGGTACAGTGGCTACAGCACCAGCCCTGAAGTCAGGAGGACCTGAATTCAAATCCAACCTCAGACCAAACACTTGACACTTACCAGCTGTGTGACCCTGCGCAAGTCATTAACTTCAATTGCCTTAAAAAAAAGTTAGTAATTTAGGCATGTGGATTAAAATATTCTAAAAAGAAATACATCTTACCCTATACTTTTATAAAATCTAACCAAAGTCAAGAGTTACATCATCCTCTATGGGCTAAACAACTTAACAGGACAACATATAGGTTTTTGTTGTCTTTTTTTTAGTCAATTTCAGTCGTGTTCAATTCTTCATGGCCCCATTTGGGGTTTTCTTGGCAAAGAAATTGAGTGGTTTGCCATTTCCTTCTCCAGCTTATTTTACAGATGAGGAAACTGAGGCAAACAGGGTTAAGTGACTTACCCAGGGTCACACAGCAGTGTCTAGGCCAGATCTGAAATCAGGTCTTCCTGACTCCAGGCCTGGCACTCTATCCATTGTGCCACCTAGCTGCCCACAAGATGTAGTTTAACAGGTGTGCTTATTCACATATGCATATATAATAATAATAATAATTCACATTTATGTGGTACTTCAAGATTTACAAAGTGTTTCCCTTACAAGACTGTGAGGGAACTCGTTCTATTGTTATAGTCAGAGAAACTAAGCCTCAGAGAGTTTAAGTGACTTATCAGTGGTCACACAGCAAGTGCTAGATACACTTGAGACTAGGAAAGCCCTACTCTTTCAACCACAACACATACATATTTTTATATGCACATACAAATTTCAAAGCCAAAAAGCGGGAAAAATTTTTTTTAAAAAAGCAAAGATATTGATATTGATTATCACCATTTCCTAAAAAAACATTGTACCCAATGTAGTCACAATATCGAGGAGGCCAAAAGAGCCCCTAAACATTGTTAAATAGCAATGATTTGCCAAGTAGAAATAAATAGCAGCCAAGAACAACACAGGTTTAGAATATAAACTCATTATAAAGGCCTTATTTCTCAGATATATAGAGAACTAAGTCAAATTTATAAAAATAGGAGCCATTCCCCAATTGATAAATGATCAAAGGATACAACAGGCAGTTTTCAGAGGAAGAAATCAACGTTATCAATGGTCACATAAAAATGCTCTAATACGCTAATAAATTAGAGAAATGCAAATTAAAACAACTCTGAGGTACCATCTCACACATATCAGATTGGCTAAGATGACAGGAAACGAAAATGGTAAATGCTGGATGAGATGTGGGAAAATAGGAACACTAACGCACTGTTGGTGGAGTTGTGAACTGGTCCAACCATTCTGATGAACAATTTGGAACCACATTCAAAGGGCTATAAAACTGTGCATACCCTTAGACCCAGTAATACCACTACTAGGTCTACTAACAGATCAAAGGAAAAAGAGAAGGAGAAGGGCTCATGTACAAAAAAGTATTTACAGCAGGTATTTTGTGGTGGTAAAGAATTAGAAACTGAGGGTTATGTCCCACAACTAGAAAATGGATGAACAAGTTACGGTATATTAATCTCATGGAATACTAGTGTGCTATAAGAAATGATGAAGGGGGTGGGTTAGGAAAAACCAGGGAAAACTTATATGAATTGTTACAAAATGAAAAGAGCAGAACCAGAAGAACAATATATGTAGTAACAGCAATATTGTAACGATAATCAACTTTGAAAGACTTAGCAACTCTGATCAATACAATAATCCATAACTCCAAAGGGCTCATGACATAAAATGCTTAACACTTCCAGATGGAGAATTGATGGACTCACAGTAAAGACTGAAGTACGTATTTTTTTCTCTCTATTTTTCAGAACATGGCTAATGAGGAAATAGTTTTCATGACTTCAAATATGTAATGGGTATCACATTTCTTCCCCTCTCAATGGGTGGGTGAGGGGTAGAGGAAAGAAGAGAATCTGGAACTGAAAATAATAATAAAATTAGAAAAAAAATAAACATTGCAAAACATTATGAGGGAGGATAATGGAGGATTATCTGTAATCCTGTGATATAAAACAGTAAAAAGCAAGAGGTAAAACAAATCTACAGAAATATTGAAAAGAAACTCAAATGAGCCAAATCATCTCAAAAGCATTCAGAGATGTGGGCAACAAATAGAAAACATAATGAATCTTTCAATGTTTCTGTAATGATCTATTTTGTTATCAATGACAGAGGTACCAGCACATTTGATGCCTAACATATCAATCCTTGATATGCTATAAGAAGAAATAGAAATAGCATTAGTACAAAGTCAGAAACAGCAGCTGCAACAGACCAGTAGATGTCAAAGAGATGTCAGAATTTTGAAAGCATTGTGTAATCACTTCAGATAATATCTCATAAAGGAAAAGAAAACAAGATAATGGGAAAAAAAATCATAGGCAATAATAATATCCAAAAAATAATAGGAAAGGGGTTAACTATTTCTATGTAATTGGTTTTCTTCAAAATCTTAAATATTTTATATGTTTAAAAACATTATTCTAAGAAGGGATCCATATGATTCACCAGACTTCCAAAGGGGTCCATGAAACAAAAAAAGTTAAGAACCACTACAACAGAGGGAACATCAATAATGACTGACTCATTTGACTGCTTTCTCATTTTTTTCAAATCCTTGTGAGAATAATTTGCCCACATATTGATGGTTTCCTTTATGAAAATATGAGAAGGGAACCAGTCTTTTAAAAACATCTTTACAGTCACACAGTTTGCTGAGGGATGCAGAGAATATGAGATCCCACTGGGTTTCTTGTTTATTGATTACAAAAAAAAAATGACTTGTTAGAACAAAACATCCTTAAAAACTGTACTCCAAAAGGGAATCTCTTATGTTTACATTAAAATCTACAAAGATACCTTGATACATGCAAGCACAGGAATAACTCTGTTCAACAATCCTCTATTAATATTAAACAAAACATTTAAAAAAGATATATTCTTGCCAAAGGTGTTCACTATCACAAAGGATGGTTTACACAAGGTCCAAATGGAAGGAATCCCTATAGATGAAGTCCTCCAGATATTTCCATCTATGAATGATATTATACTGACTGCAACAAATCCCAGTACATTATCGGGTGGCCTAAAAGAGAACCATTATTATTTGAAAATCAGCCCATCAATTCACACAGGAAAACCTAAATGGATAAAAAAAAAAGTCTCAATAGAGAGGCCATTCCATTGAGTTTAGTACATCAATACATATATCCAGAAGAGACACTGCATATAGATAGACAAGGAGTTGTACCCAAGATTATATAGAAGAAGAGGAGTCAGATTCCCTATGGGAAACTACAATACTTTTAATAATACAGAATTTGTTTCCTGGTACAAAAAGCAAATCTTTTCAACTCCAGTGTTTTCATGGCAATGTGACATGGTTTCAAATCTCGGAATACTTAAAATCTCATAGGAATCAAACATAAAAGTCATCAAAAGGACAATAAATATATGAATAGGGGGCATGGGTAGGCTATAACATATGTCCAATGATTAAACTATAGTCAAGAGGTGGTATCCCATCTACTCATCAGCCAGGACCTACCTGGTACAAGAATCTTGCCAACTTCCCTGTGAGCACACATGTGCTCCCTTCCCTTCCCACCTCCTTGTTCTGAGAGTAATGATCACATTAATACTAACAGTAATAATACTGAAAAGGTATGACAATCTGTTTCCCCTTAATTCTACTCACAATCCCAAAGCCTGCCTCCACCAAAAGTACCTTCCTTGGTCAACTCTCTCCCTCTTTTCCCACATGTATTGAATTCCTCTATTAGAATGTAAGTTCCTGGAGGGCAAAGACTGACCTAATTTATATTTTTGTGCCCTCAACATAGAATTAGGCACATATTGGGTGCTCAATAAATGCTTATTGATTTATTATTTGATTGGTAAGGAATATAATTTTAGTTATATGAAAAAAATATGGGTCTATCATGTGGCAAGAGTGATAGATACTAGAAGGAGAGCCCAAGTATTCTCCTGGTACTCATGAAATGCAAAAACAAACAACTACGGCATCCTCTGCAGTGGATTGATGGAAGAACATGGACATAAATTGCTGATGATGAGTCTCTAATTGTGAGGGAATATCCATGTTGATGGGACCACAGATCCACTAATGTACAGAAGTAATTATACACATATGTTAAGAGGAGATTTTTCTTATGTAAAGTGCCCCTGAAGGAAATTCCAAAAGAATTCTCCAAATGGTTTGAAGTATGGAACTGGAGGGATGGGAGAATACAAGAATGATTGTTCCCAAGAAACACAAGGAGTTTGGATGACTGGGTATTCAAATTCTGAGTGTATTGACAATATTTGTATTCCCGTAGGAACATAGAAACAAATAAAGTCAGCACTTTTAGCAAAACAAACTCAAAATAGGAAGGTTCCAGATTACATGCTTCCTCTACTCCACCATACCCCAGCCCCTTATCAATCACACCTCAGCTCTTCCTTAGTTAGCCTGGCTTCCTATCATAATCCAGCTAGGTCTCTCCATCAATACCTCCCACTCAATCTCTTATTCTAGAGGGTTGGTCTAAAAGGCCTTTAAAGTCCCTTCTACCTCTAAACCTACAATCTTAGGAAATATCTATTAAACATATTAAAAAGCAGTGCACGAATTGCCTAAAATTAAAAACTTTTTACAAAAACAAAATTAATTCAGCTAAAATTATAAGAGAAGCAGGTAAATAGGAAAAAATCTTTACAGCAAGTTTCTATGACAACATTTATTTATAAGACATACAGGGAACTGATTCAAATTTATAGGAATAAGAACCATTCTCCAGTTGATAAATGGTCAAAGGATATTGAATAGATAGATTTGAGAGGGAGAAATCCAAGTTGACAATAGCATATGAAAAAATGTTCTAAATCACTCATTAGAGAAATGCAAATTATAACAACTCAGATTGACAGTTGACCAAAAAAAATCAGATTAGCAAAGATGACAAAAAAGGAAAATGGTAAGTGATAGAGGGGCTCTGGGAAAACAGGTACATTAATGTATTATTGGTAGAACTGTGAACTAATCCAGCCATTCTGGAAAGCAATTTAGAACTATGCTTCACCAAACTATTAACCTGTGCATTCCTTTTGACCCAATGATACTAGGTCCATCCCTGAAAAGGAATAAAGAAAGAGGAAAAGGATCCATATGTAAAAAGAGTAAAAGCTAGCATTTATATAGTACTTGACTATCCATATTGGTAACAGCGGTTTTGTTTTTCCTAGTTTCTCAGAGGGGGAAGGGGATGTGATAGAAAAGAGAGAAGACAGACCTTCATGAAAACAAAAACTAATTTTTTAAAAAAAGAAAACAAACAAAATTAAACATTTTTTTAAAAAGAAAGATTATAGTAAAATGCTAACGACACTGGTTCTTGAATCAGGAGACGTGGGTTCACATCCCATCTTGACACTTGGAACCTTTGAGACCTTCAGCAAGTTGCGTATCCCTGGGCCTTAGTTTTCTCCTCTGTGATATGAGGACCTCTGAGGTCCCTAAAAGGAACCTAGAATGGAGCTAGAAGCTAATAGGCCCTTAAATATATGATTGTCAATGATATTTTCTGTTTTCATTCGATCACAGATTGATCACTAGTGGGAACCTTGTAGATCATCCAGGGGAAGTGGTTTGTTTTTTTTTTTTTAATGTCACAGACCCTTTTGGCAGTCTGGAAGAGCCCACAGGCCCCTTCTTAAAATAATGTTTGTTGCCAACATTCATAACTTAAGGAAAGGCTAAATTTCAGTTAGAGCTGATAAAAATAGAGATGTCTTTTTTTCCCATCCAAGTTCACATATTCCCTGAAATCTATCTATGGTCCAAAAATTTCTGAGCTAGGTGAACCCCCTCATTTTCCAAATAAGTAAACTAAAATCCAAAAAGGCAATGACCATCTCAAGGTCCCATAAATAGTAAGGGCCAAGGACCAATTCAGGAATCAAACCTAGGTCTCTGGCCTCCAGGTGTCCAGATCCATCTATTCAGTTGATAAACATTTACTAAGCGCTTACGGTTTATTCACTGTGCTGGGCACTGGTGTTGTATGACATACAAACAAGTGTAATGCATGGTAGGAAGTCATTAAGGCAAAGGAAAGAGCTAGACAAAGTGCTTGGCGGAAAAGAAAATCTTGAGAAGAGAGGGGTATAAAATTGCCCCCCGAAAGAAAAAATTAAGAGAGGGCCACTGAATCATTTAAAAGAAAATGCACAGATCACTTCTAATCTTATCACGCTGGTGCTAACTCAAGTCTTGGAAATGTCAGCTACTCTCCCCTAGGACTGGAGGGCTGTAGGGGAGAGTACTAAATTCCTTCCAATGCCTTCCTTCATAGAAGGCATACATTGGACTACCAGCTCACTCCATTTTCAATGTGCAGCTCTGCCAGGTTTCAACTCCAAGAAACAAGATGCTCTTGGGACAGGACCCCCCCACCCCCCATCCCCCACCCCTTCCAGCTTCCTTTTGTGTGCTGTATTCCCTTTTTAGATTGTAAGCTCCTTGAGGGCAGAGACTGTCTTTCTTTTTCTAATTTGTATCCCCACCACCCAGTAGAGTACAGTACCTGGCACATAGAAGGTGCTTAATAAATGTTTATTGAAATGAATTAAAGAACAGAAAGAAGTTAAGAATGAAACACAGACAAAGCAGGACAGCTTGAAAAATTTATTACAAACCTTTTTAAAAAGCAAACTCTACTTGATACTTCAGATACTAAAATCTTTTTCCATTCTCCCATACACAAGAACACATGCATTTTGTTTGTGTTTAGTACAATATAGATTTTTTTTATTCTATAAAATAGAATTAAAGTATGTCTTAGTGGATAGAGCACTGGGCCTAGAATCAGAAAGACCCAAGTTCAAATCTGGCCTCAGACACTTACTAGCTATGTGATCCTAAGCCAGTCACTTAGCCCTGTTTGCCTCAGTTTCCTCATCTGTAAAATGTATTGGAAAAGGAAATGGCAAGCCACTCCAGTATCTTTGCCAAGAAAATTCCAAATGGGGTCATGAAGAATCAGATACAACTGAACAAAACCATGAATTACTAATTTTTTTAAAAAGAGCACTGAATATGGAGTGAGAGGTTCAAATCTTAGCTCTGCCTTTTACTACCTGTGTGACCTTTAACAAATCACCTAATTTCTCTGAGTTGCTGTTTCCTCATGTATAAAATGAGGGCATTGGACTGGATTATCTCTAAGGTCCCTTGTAGTACTAAAACTATCATCCAGCATCATGGCAACTGATGGGAAATGGAGAGTGAAGGGCAGGGAAGAGTCGGAAATGATATTGAGGGTTCAAGCCTGGATGACTGAGAGGATAGCATTGTCATTAACAGAAGGGATTCTTTATTTTGGTCATGACATAAAGTAGGTTCTTTAAAATGTGCAAATGTATTACAGACACCTGGGAAGTTTGGGGAAAAAAAAGATTTTAAAAAGAGACTTTAATTCTGTTCATTTAAACTCAGTTAAAATGGATTCCCACTCTAAAGAAGGATGCACTCAATCAGATACAAAAGGAAGCATCCATAGATTCCAAAGGAGATCCACTTGTTCCTGGAGATTGGAGAGGTAGAATGGTGTGTAAGCATTGGCTTCAAAGTCATGACACCTGAGTTCTGCTATTAACAAGCTATGACATTTTGGGGAAGGCCATCTCTTCTCTGAGGTTCAGTTATGTCATCTGCAAAATGAAGGGGCTGAATGACCTCTAAGAACACTTTCTGTTCTAACACTGTACATTCTAAGGTGTCTTACAGTGAGAACACAGTATATTTACAACATGGAATATGAGCAGCACAGGCTTCTGCCAACCACCCCTTTCCCTTTATGACCTTGCTGTTTTTCAAGAAGGTTCAATGAAGTCATTGTGTATAAACTCAATTTCACCAATCAATCAACAATAAGGAAAATTCCAAAGAAAACCTTTTTTTTTCCTCCTAGCTGTGAGAATCCAGATGCTCATCCAGGGGCCTGACATTTTTGAACAGTCATCCCCACTGCATTTTGTGACACTTTTAAACGTCTTTATGAATTAAAATTGGGTTTAATTGTGAAAGAAAATAGAGAATCAGAGAAAGGGGAAGAAATATAGGCCTCAGGGACTGTGTTATAAGAAGCCTGCAATAAATGCAAATGACCACCAATACAGTGACCACCATTATGAAAAATGACTCGAAAAGACACATGACAGGGCAGGTTCCAAAATGATATTGATTCCTGCTTAATGCAATTCCTTAATTATCCACCAAGCTAGGCTTTTAGTCTTTTACTATTTAAGTTAATCACTTTTAAAAGTTTTTTCTTGCTTCCTTTTTTTTAAAGGAATAACTAGATCCAATAAGTCACAAATATAATAGCTTGTAGCTACTCCTGGATGGATTTGCAATGCAGTCTTTTATTTTCTGGGATCAATGTCTGTGACATATTCCATCCTTCAGGAGGATCTGTTTATGTCAATAACATTTTCTGTGTCCACTAAGTAAAGACATTAATGGAATTCCCTGTACTCATTACCAATTGCCAACCCTTCCCTCCCTTACTACTTCCCTTCAATCTTCAGGGAAAGATGAATGGCCTTCCCTTAATTGGGAATTCGCAGGGGTAAAGTTAGAGATCAAAACTCTATACCAACAAATCAATTGTTTGTTATAAGCCAAGCCCACAAATCAGACCAATGTAAAATTATTAAAATCAAAAACAAAAACAAACAAAAAACATCCCTAACCCAATATATCAGTAAGAAGGTACTGACTTCTGTAATAAAATGCTATCAATAAAATACCATCTGTTTGGCCACAACATACAGATGCCATTATTTTCCTATGTTTACCATGAACAGAAAAATACTTTTAAAAAAAATACACTTATTTAGTTGTAGAGCTCAAAATCACCATCATCTTTTAAGTTCTAAAAGTGATGTCTTTTGTTATTCACATCCTAATCATTTCCTTATAATACTGTCCCAATACTAGAACCTACTGTTGTAATAAAAACAGTTATAGTAAAACTAACCAACTCAGTGACTGCATCTGAAAATATAGGCAATATTCTGTTAACGGCTATTCCCTAAAAAGCCCATGCTCTTTGGATTGCATTTCAGTCTTCTCTGATTTTCCCCAATGTATTTGTCTAGCCATATTTCCTACTACCCCCTGTCATTTACCATATACTCCAGACAAAAAGTGTCTATTCCCCATATTCATAACCTGTTGAGTTCAATGTGTTGATAGACTAGCCACACGGAGATGCCCAGTAAGCAGTCAGAAATGTGGGACTAGATCTGGAGAGAAGGCAAGGCTAGGGCCAAATTTAGGAGTCACATGCAAAGAGCTGACAGCTGATGCCTGGAATTAGTTGACCTAGGTTGCCAAGAGAGGGAGACAAAGAGAAGATAAGGAGAAGTGAGAAAGAGAAAGAGAGACAGAGAGAGAAAGAGAGACAGAGACAGAGAGAGACAGAGACAGAAAGAGAGAGTAGAGACAGGACAAAGTAAATGAAAACTTCTTGGAAAAGGGTATCATAAAGGAGTTAATTAAGCTAAGAGGTTAGAGATAAAGAGGGTGGGACAGAAGATTTTGAACCACTAACTTATCTAAGTAGGGAAAGGAAGGGAGAAAGGAGAGAGAGAAAGATATATATATCTGATGGATAAGGGAGAGGCAGTGCAAAAGAGTTCTGAAAGACAGAAAACCAGTTTTGTACAATGTCTTATAGAATCACAGAATCTTAGCAATGGAAGGGAATTTAGTGGTCATATGGTCCAATTCTTTCACTTTATAAATAAGAAAACTGAGGTCTTGAGAAGCTTTGACTTGCCAGGTCATGAAACGAATCAGCGATACATCTAGGATGAGCTCTTTTGATGCTCAATCCAGAATTCTTTCCACACTCACCATACTGTCTTTCTGCTGTAAGTCTTCAAAAAAGAAACACATTCACTTTTCTCTCCCAGAAACTTGGCATCAATTTACTTCCCTCTCTTCCTTTTCCCTCACCCACTCTCCCTGATCTCAAAAGTATTGAACACAGATGTGGAATCTCCCAAGCTATAAAAACTACCACATATCTTTTTCAGCCCCATATATTCTGAAGAACACTGGGCAAAAATGACTCGGAACCAGGAAGAATGAAGAAAATTTCCTCTTTCTGTCTAACAAAAGAACCACCACCATCAACAACAAAATGACATGCCTATTTTCTGGTTTGTGGAAGGTCTTGGAAATATTCCTTCAGGGACATCCTTAGTGACAACCTGGTTTTCCCCATATAATAGAAAGTAGACTGAAAGGAAGTCAGGAGATCTGAGTTCCCAGCTTGGTTCTTCCACAAATAGCCTGTGTGACTCTAGGCAAGCCAGACTCATATCTAGGCTTCAGGTTTCCATCTGTAAAATGGAGAGTTTGCATTAAATGATCAAAGAAGACAAGAAAAGATCCTGGAGAAAAGGGAACGATAAAAGGCCAATGAATTTGTCAATTAGGACATTTCTAGTCAATACTGATACAGTAATTAAGGAACCTCTAGGTGGCACTGCTGAAGCAAAACAAGTGTGGACTATTCAAGATGTCTGATGGATGAAGAGAAGGAAAAAAATAGGAAAGTAGTTCAAGGGAGTAGTAGAGTTTTAGGTACTTTTTTTAAGGATACATATGCGAGGTAGAGTAGAATAGTCCATAGAAAACCAGCCTCAGTGCCAAGATCTGTGTTCGAGTCCTACTTCTGACACGTACTGGATGCAAGACTCTAAATTGCAGAGAAGATGATGACCTGCATTTGAGAAGGAGTTTCCTTACCCAAGAGTTCCCAATTTCAATGAAATTGAAGGTCCAGTCTTTATCCTTCAATAAAGAAGACCAAAGCATGTATGTAGGCAGTCAGGAAGGAACCACTGAAAAGGGAAAGACTGAAGGAAGAGGGGCAAGGCTGGTTGATTGATAGAATAAGATCTCTCTTCCCTGGGTCTGAAATGTCCTCTCTTGTGTTCCTCACAACCTATTGAATTCTTTGAATCCTGTTGAATTCTTTCCCATCTTTTAGAGCCCAACTCAAATGCTTCTCCAAGGATCCTTCCCTGATCCCCTGCTGGTGATGACTTTGCCCTTTAGACCTCGAATAAACCTTGGTTTTATAACTCTTTAATGCACTTAGCTGTTATCATTGTGTATCTGTATTAGCATCCTATTCCTCTACCAGATTGCAAGTTTCTGGAGGCCAAGGGCTGTGGCTTATTAGATTTTTAGATCCCCTTCAGTCCCCAGTATAGTCCCTATGTACCCAAGAGGCATTTAAAAAAACTTTTTTTCTTTGGATGTGGACAGTATGACGGACTAGAGGGAGGAACTAGCAGTGGTAAGGAAGAGAAGCATTTATTCCTCAGAGATAAAGAGAGAAGGAGGAGAAAATGAAGAATACAGAGTTTTGAATTGTGGAGGAGCAAAGTTGAGAAGGGCTCACATTGGATAGCTTTTATCTTGATTAAGCGGGCATCGTGATCACCTTATACAAAAGGAATGGGAGCAGAGGCAGATGGAGGTTTGAGGTAAGTAAAAAAGGGTCTCAAACAGTCACTGTGGGAAATGAGACTGGGAGTCAATCAGATGAATAAAAATGCAGGTGATGCTGACTCAACATGCACCAAAGGATTGCCCATTGTCTGTTCTTGGTATTATGAATCCTGCTACATTTGATGAAACCTACAAGTACCTAAAACGGCAAGGAAAAAATAGATCTGTATCTTTTTGAGGGTTGTATTGCTTTCCAGCTTGTTTTAAGCTATGAGAAGCAAATTTTCATCTGTTACACAGAAGCTCTTAGTGGAGAGCTCTAGCATCATTTCAGTGAAATAAATTAAAAGTTGGGGTTTTTTGGTTCTATTTTTAAGCTGCACAGTTACTAATGGCCCCAAATTATCATTTAACCTCTCAAAGCCACTTAAAGGAAGTTAAAGTGCCTCATTACATAGTTCCTTGGAAGCATCCTGATGTAGTAAAGCTAGAGGGACAGGGGTGGGAGAATGCTCTTTCCCAGGGAAACAGACAGTCAACATTTTTGGTTTTTATTGCTGTCACTTCACTGTCTCTATTTTTTTGCCTCATATCAATAAATTAAAAGGGGAAAAACTCAAAAAAATAATATTTGAGGTTCAATTGATCCACAAGATTTTATGATTACAATGAGGAAAAAACAGCCAAAGATAGGCTGACTTGCCCAATGGATCCATTCATACCTGTACTGACCTGGGCACTAGGGAGAGTTGAATAGTCATCCAAATAAGTGAGGATCTTCATCATTTCAATCTGGTCTAAAGGTTTTTATTTTTACCCCTAAACATCTGTTTTGCTTTGGTCTGGGGTTGGTTGGTTGGTGAAGACACAGCCTAAGGCTTTCAAGGCTAATACTGCCCTAAACCAGGTGCTCCTTCTGACTTAGGTTTTTCTGTTGGTAGCATGACTGTTCATCCAGTTTACAATGTTTGGAATCTTGATGGTATCTTTGGCTTGTCATACCCATCTCTCATAGCCAATCAATTACCAAGTCTTGTCAATACCACCTCCTCAATATATCTGGCATCTGTGTCCTCATCTCTTCGCTAGGGCAGATACTCATTACCACTCTTCAGGATTATCGAAAGGACTCCTAATGAGTCTTTTTACCTCAGCTCTCTCCTCCAAAATGCTTTATGTTGTCACCAGAATAATCATTCTTAGTCTGATCATATCTCTCCTCTCCACAAAAAAAATCTTCATTAGCTCCCTACTGCCAACCAAATAAGGTTCCACTATCTCTACTTGGATGTAAGGCCCTCTATCATTTGGGGCAGTCCTGTACTTAGCTCACATTACCCCCCTCTATACATTCCATGTTCCAGCCAAACTAGACCAATCTGTTCCCAGAATATACCCTGCACTTTTAGGCTTCTGCTCACACTGTTCCCTGAGCCTAGAAAGTCCCTTTCTCTGCCTCTGTTAAATTTCTACCTAACCTTTAAAGCTCAAACACTATCATCTCTCCAAACACTATTCTGACCCCTGTCATCTTGCCCCAGTAACAACCTCCTCCTTTGGACCTAACATAGTACTTTGTTTTGTACCTCCTAAATGCTCTGATATTATTCTGTATTATAATTATCTCAGTGTGTGATTTGTCCTTGTACTAGACTGTAAGCTGTGTGAAGGGAAGGACCATGATTTTCCTAATAGGTATCTTTCCTAATGTCCACTATAGTGTTCTATATACTATTTGTTATATATACATATATGTGAGTGTGTGTATATATTAGCAGCAACTTCTCATCTCTAAATACTAAGCAAATACATCAGCCTGCAGTAAATAAAACCCGAGGGGCTGTGTCTGTGCAATTCTAGAAGAGTACCTAGATGAAAATAGAAAAGCTTGGGCAGTCATCCATATGTTTTGTCTAAATGACACCAAACATTGGTGTGCATGTGTGGGTGTGTGTATAGTACATTAAACACATATTTATATTATATATATATGTATATTATACACAGCTATATATGTATATATACTACATATTATATGTGTATGTATATATGTATATGTGTGTGTGTACGTGGGGCACCTAGGTGGCGAAGTGGATAGAGCACCAGGCATGAAGTTAGGAAGATCTGAGTTCAAAAATCTGAATTCACATATTTCTTAGCTGTGTGATTTAGTCACTTAACCCTACTTGTCTGTTTCCTCATCTGTAAAATGGGGATAATAATAACACCTCCCTCAAAAAGCTGTTGTGAGAATCAAATAAGATAATAATTGTAAAGCACTTAGCACAGTGCCTGGTACATAGTAAGCTCTATGCAAATGTTAGTAGTAGTATCATTATTATTATTATCAGTAAAAATAATAATTAACCTCTCAGCCTCAGTTTCCTCATCTGTAAAAATGGGGATGATAACAATAGCCCAAACCTTCCAGGGCTGTTATGAGGATCAAAAGAGACAAAATATGTGAAGAGTTTTTTCAACCTTAAAGTGATATTTAAATGCTAGTGATTAAGTCAATAATAATTATTATTAAGACCAATATACAACTTTGGTCTTGAATAAAACAGTGGTCTCATAGGTTTCAGGTTATTTTGACCCTAGTAAAGTGATTAATCTCAAACCTGTGATCTTGCCCTAGCATAGCAATGGAGGGGAGTGGTGAGAGCTCTCTGGCTATGTCTCTGTAATGCCAAAACATGCAGAAGTAAAAGTGAGAAATCCAATTGTCTTATGGGCTTTTTCTACAAAGTGTCAAGCATCTGGATCCTTGGCAATGACCAGATGTTTGATGTCATTTAAATAAAACATCTGGATGACCACCCAGGCCTTTCTATTTTAATTCAGGTGCTCTTCTAGCATTGCACAGACATAGTCTCTCAGGTTTTGTTTACTGCAGGCTGATGTATTTGCTTAGTATTCAGAGCTGAGGCATTGCTGTTAATACACACACTCAGGGTATTGGGGAAAAAAAATAGCTCCAGAATGGACTGCCAGTTGAAGCACAACCTCGACCAATTTAGCATTAAGAACACTGTAATTCTCAACAGGGGAAGCGAGGAGGATGGGGCTGAAAAATCAATCAGCTTAAATATGTTTTTTCAATATAGAAGGAAAAGTTTAAACTTGGGAGTTATTTGCTTTGCTTGAGAGTAGACTTTGAAACGTCTTCCATGCTTTGTATAGAAAATGCACTTCACCTAAAATTGGATCTTTTATTGTTTCCAAATGCAGAAATGATTCTATATTGGAATCTTGGAGACAGAAGAGTTACTGAAATAGGCCTACTTACTTCTGGAAGCATGATTCGGGTTTTAAGAGCTAAGGGACAAAGGAAACGAATAGGATGATCTTAACCACAAGAATTGCTTGCATTCAATTGTCTTTATTTAAAAAGAGCTCTTCTGTAAAGGCATTGTCAGCAATGGTGTTGGGGGGTAGGAATATTGTATTAAAAAAAAGGGTACCCACCATCATAAGAGCAGTTCACTTTCCTAAAGCACTTTACCTTTTAAATGCACTTTATATATATTCTTATTTGAACTGTCAAATACCTCTGTCAGATAAGTAATGCAAGTATTATTATTCCCATTTCACAGATGAGAAAACTGAAGATCAGAGCAGAGATCAAGGTCACATGGCTAGTAAGTGGAAGTGGCAGAAGTTAGATGATTTTGGTTCAAGTCTACTACACCTCACAGTCATTCATTAGTGTGGTAGGATGACCCCTTTGGAACAAGAAGAGGCCTCAGGGACCCAATCCGCTCATTTTATAGATTCAGAAATGATGCCCAAATAACTTGTCCAATGTCACCCAGAGCCTAATTGTCAGAACCAAGATTTGCACTCAAGAGCTCTGCCTCCAAATCCAGGAATGTTTTCAATGTTCCATGCCATAAAATGTTGCACGATGAGGTACAGAATGATACATGCATTTTTTTTACATAAAAAATGAGGGGGGAATTTGAAGGTTAGTCAAAAAAGAAAAATGTCACAGAAGCATTTTTAATGCACATAAGAGAACAGAAAGATGTTCAGGAAGAAAGAAACAAGCAAGATGCTTTGAAAATGCTATGTTGAATTTATTATGTACTTTTTTTTAAAGCAAGCTATATGTAATAAAGATTCATGGTTTTACATATAATCCTCTTTCTTGTTCTATTTTGTATATGAAAATGGGTTTTTCTTAGTATTTATGAAGTACAGAATGTATTTTTAAATTTTATTTATTTTATTCTGAACTTAAGAAATAAAAAAGCATTAAAAAAAATTAAACCATTCCATGATAACAGACAACCTTCTAGCCATGCTGGGTATAATTTATAAAGAGCAAGTGATGAGGTGGTTTTCTGTGGAAAACTGGGCACACATCACCTTCAGGCTCTACATTCCATGGTTCCCGAGACAATCAGTCTCTTCCATTCTATATCATTTCAATATAGCGAAGTCGAAAGACAAACATTCCTGTCTCTTGGTACTGCTCATCCTGGCCAATAAGAATTGTTAGAAATGGAATGTAAAATGATCCTTATTCCATCCTGACACCCTTTGAGCTTGCCAAACTGCCAAAATTAAAATGTCTTCAGTACAGAAAAGCCAACAAGGAACCCAAAGGGCAAAGCAGGCTGTTTGTGTTTAAATTCAGGGTAACATGAGGTTTTTGTCTGGAAAACAAGATACAGTTAGAAAAGATTTTTGTTTTAGCCTACAGCTAACTAGAGGTAGAAACAAACGCAGTCTCTGCTAATCACATTCCTACTGTCCTTGTGGTGACTTGCCCTGAGCCTCCTAGGGAAGAAAGATGGATTGCTCCCTCCTGGGTTGTAAATGAATCTTTCTGGAAACAGAGCTATATAGCAAAAGCCCTTAAGCCTGTTTCAATAAACAGTCCTTATAAGAAGATGATCATTAATCCTTTGGCAATGTGCACACACTCTCTAGGTGTGTTCATGGGTGTAGCCTCACATTGTATACACTTGAATACGTAATACTCCCTGGCCAACAACAGTTGGCTACACATATACTTTGTCTAACTCCATGGTTGATAGCATTTAATTCTGTGGGATACAAAAAAAAAAATGACAAAAAAAAATGACTGGAGGTTAAAAGATCTGATTCATTGAACTTTCTATTCATATGATGCATTTATGGTAGCTAACAACCAGCAGTGGACTGGACCATGGTTGGGGTAGGAAAATGTGAGTGACTTGAAAACACAAAGCATCTATGACTAGAATTATTCTAAATTTTTTAAATGTTTAAATGAATGAGTTTCCTGCTTTGATTCTAAGCAATCCCTAAAAGAAGCAGAGATATAAAGTCTAAAATAATAAAAGTGTTTTTGTTGCAAAAATATCAGTCCTTCCCTCCACCCCCCCAAAAAAAGTGTCTTTCTTTTCCATTCTAAGCATGTCTCTGATTAGGACCCAAAAGAATGAAAAGATAATTAGTTAAAAGAATATTTAATCTTCACAGCATAGGCTGATAAAGAAGTACAATTTAAAAAAAAACCCATTGGCAACCGATCTATGTGTGCATATATGTGTATTTGTATACATACACATACATACATATATATGTGTGTATGTATATATGTATGTGTGTATAGATAGATAGGGATTGATCGTTTCATTAAAGAAACTGACCCTAGAAATGTCTAAAATCGCCGTTGTCTTGGATGTGGTACAACAGGAAATAAACACAATAAAAATTTATTAGTAACAACCTTTCAATATTGTCCTTAATACTCAAGAATCATCCAGTCCCTGAGCTAAGTCCCTTGGAAGTTCTTGGGTGCAAATAAAAATGTTCCATACTGTTTCCAAATTGAATAAGGGAAAAAGACCAGTGGGGAAACTGCATTTCACAGGCTGAGGAGGAAGATTTGGTAATAATTTGTAACGGTCTCAGATAACCCAGTACTACAAATTGGCAGCTGACAGATTTGTAATTCAGAAAGGGCTAGACCAAATAGAATGACATATTAATATGCACTGATTGCTCCCTGGGATATTATAGGAGGTGAAAGGAAGGGGCTGTAGTAACCCTAATTAAAATAAAAGGGAATGTAACTTTCACTTATAAAACCATTCACACTACAATGGGCCTGTGGGATTTCTTGGTGGTTTAGCTGCAGCAGTAATGAAGTCATTTAATTTTAATTTGGATGAAACACATATAGCAGAACACCTGGAAACACTGGTTGTTGATGCACACAGAACCACAAGGCTCACAGACCAATGGACATGAATGTTTGCTTGTAAGCTTTCATAATTCTACCTTCGGAGCCAGAATCCTACTTTTGTTTTAAACTTCATTTGCTCAAAAATATCACCATTGCTGATGTTTGGGGTCAGAGAAGAAGAATAAATTTCCAGATGGTACAGTATGGAGCCCATTAATTTATGTCATCATTTCCTGATTTAGTGTGAGGTTGTCTGAGTGCCAAGATACCCTTCTCAGAATATCACGTCTTCAGACAACTTTCTTTTGGGTAGGCTACAGTTTTATCTTAAAGGCAGAGCAAAGAAAAGAAAAAAATAAATCCCAGCAGATTAGACTCAGCATGTCAGAGAGACTGAGAGGAAGAGAAATGGGAGGAAAGAAAGCTGGCATTTGTGGTGGTTGTTATCATTCGCTCAAGAGAGTTTCATCAAAACCAAGCCAAAATATTTGGGGGGAAGTTGTAAATAAGAGGCTTGCACTGATATCTGGATCTGTGATTGGCTTTCCAAGGAGAGACGCTGTGCACCTCTCAATGGAACTGTACATTCATCACCAACATCCTGCCTCTGGGTGGTGATCAATGCTTGTTTCATCAGTTAAAGAGGAAAACACCTTGTCACATGCAATCCCCACTTTGCAAAAATGTTGGTGGGTTTGGGGAGAAGAGGGGCTTGTGAGGGGAGTAAGAGTCTGGCACATCGCATTTAGGGTGTGACCTGACTTCTGAAACTTGATTTTTCTTGTGGATATTGATCCTTCTAAGAGCTTGGAGCATTCACCCCTCGCCTCCAAATAAGACACATGCAACAGATTTTAATATCAAAAATACATTTTTGAGAATAAGCCTTCTTATTTGTGATGAAAGGAAGAGAAACAGAATTCAAAATATCTTAGCAGATTTTTCCTACCAGTTTTACGAGATTAGGGAAAAGTGGGAAAATGACACCTCATTTTAGGCACAGCAGATGAAAGCCTAAGACATAACATTTTACAAATGAGAAAGCAGTTGATTTTGGACACCTTTAGACTAAAGCTCATGCCAAGAACTTTAGGCTTCCCTTGGGGGTAGAGCTAGGGGACATCTTGTTCTTGAATCCATTATATTTTGCTGTTGGAGGGAAATAGTCCCTTAAATCTCCATCTACTTTCATTTAACATAGAGAAAATCCTAATCTCATAGAAAAGAATAAATAGTTCCCTATTTAAAGGACGTAGTTAAATGTCTCAGTTTGGGGAAATGAGAGTCGACTGTGCCTACGTTTCTTAGAACTGAAGACACCAATGGCATTAAGACTAAAAGTCAGTATGTTTTAAGTGAAAGGATTAACATATTCGGAATCTGAAGACCTGGATTCATGTCCTACTTTTTAGCTATATGACCTTGGGCAAGTCACTTCCCTTCTCTAGGCTTCAAGGTAAAATGAGGCAATGGGACTAGATGATCTCAAAAGCCCCTTCTAGCCCTGACATTTTATTGACTCCACGATAGACACTGAAGCTTCATTCTCACTGAAAACAGACCTTTATCCTATGTTGGATGTGTTCTGTACTAGATTTCTTCAGGGTTTTCAAAATGTTAACAGTGATCCAGAAGGCTATTCATTTTGCTTTTTTGCATTTTAAGTGCTTCAAAGGTAACTTTCTGGTGAAGTAATAGGACTGTGTAGACTAAAAGGGAAGAAGAAAGATTCATTGTGTCCAAATGACCATTCCAGTCTAGCATGAGAATTCAAGTTAGAGAATACTGAGGTGCAGACCACAGCAGCTCAGGAAAGGTAGCCCTTCTACACAGTGAATTTACAACCTGGCTCATCCCTAATGATAACCATGAAACTTCTGTTCAAATAAAGTACCTGCTCATTGCCAAAAAAAAAAGCTTTGAAACTTCAGGAGGCTGCCTCCGTGATTTTAAATTTTGCTTTCCAAGTGCCAATGGTAAATAAACTTTGCTAAAGGGCTGGCACTATGTCAAGTTTCCATCTCTATTTATGTTGTCCCAAGCTCTGGGTTCCTAATGGCAACACTCTTAGCCCAAAAAGGCTCTTGCCAAGGATCCTAAGATTTTCATCTAACTAGGTAGTATTCTTCTTCATTGTACTATTGAAAAATGAGAACCCAAAACTAAATTTGACATAGCACACAATTCTAATTGTGGATCTAGTGTTTCTATTGCTTCTTTTTTTCAACCCTCTAAAAGATTGGAAATTTCCTGCTTCGCACCTCTGTAGTGAGGAAATCGCCTGATAGTCTTTAAGCTGCTAGTAAAATTGCATCCAAATGTATAAATCACCATTTAGATCACACATCATCATAGAATACATTTATCATCTGTGAACTACACACCTTTAAAAGGGTAAGGTTAATGGACCATCTCTTTATAAATATATGATGTGCTGAATAAAGGGTAAAGGTGAACTGATGGGAAGGGAAAAGGGAAGGGAGGAGGGAGGAAGAGGAAAAAAAGCTGCAATAGTACCCAAAAGAAGTTTTGCTCAATCTACCCACTTGGGGTTCCTATCACTAGTGTGGCATGGTCAACACACCAGTTCCTTCTAGGAGTTAAAAAGACATTCCCATTCTGGGTTCAAATGCTGACTCTTCCACTTACTACACATGATGTTGGTGAATTCATTAAACCTCTGGGCCTCAGCTTCTTCTCCTGTAACAACAGTGAGTTGGACTAGAGTCCCTTTCAGCTCTAAATCCTTTGAACTCCTATGAAATTTAATGCAGAGATGCTCCCCAAGTTTGGGGGGGGGGAGGTGGGAGGAGGGGAGAAGAGAGAAGAACAGGAATTGTTAACTACAGTGGAAAGAACTCTGCACGAGACTGAGGAGGCCAGCTCTGCCACTTATCCTGGGACCTCCTAATAGTTACTTCTCTTCTCAAGGCCTCACTTTCCCCTTCTGTAAAATTACTGGAGTTGGACTAGAAGATCTCTCCCAGATCTAATATCATATGTTCTACATTCTAAGTCTGTGATTCTACTGTGGGGATTCTGCATCTAATTCACTGCAGACTAGAAACCTGTCTTGGAACGAGGGGGTCACGGAACACTGAGCATAGCACAGGAAGTAGAAAGAGCAGGTGTCTATTCTCCTTGTCAGTTTCCCAAGAATCCAAGCCTGGGGCTGCACTGCCCACGACTATTCCACAGAGGATCTTGGAAGCAGTAGCAGTATATGGGTGGTGAGTTGTAAGTGGTGTAGGCAAGCAGGCAGACTTCAGAAAACTGCTCTCCCCACTAAACAGTGCGACGACAAACTCGCTATTACAGCTGTGGTGGACGTCACTAGGATGGAAGTTTCTTTCCATACACTCTACCAGACACTAAAAAGCTCACCAGACAACTTTCTGCTAGGGAAGGGCTAATCCCTGTTATCCCCCTACCCCCAAACTAGCAGGTAATTTTAAGTCAACATTTCGTTCCTGCATCCAAGGCTGCCTGTCCCTCTTCCACCTACCTTGACTGCCTCAGCATGGGTCACTCGGCCCAAAGACTTGTCGTTTACTCTCAGGATCTGGTCGCCCACCCTTAGCCCTTCTTTCTCCGCCAGGGAGCCAGGTTCCACCAGGGACACGTAAATTCCCACGCCGTGCTCGGAGCCACCTCGGATGCTGAAGCCGAGACCCTCGTTGGTCTTGCTTCTCCTAAGACTCACAAGCCGGATCTCCCCGCGCAGTTCCTCCGGGGGCGTCCCCTCTGGGCCAGAACCGAAGTCCACTTGGGACGGTCGGCTGGACAGTGACTGGGGCTGCGGGAGCCAGTAGGCGGCTGGAGGAGGAGAGGCAGCGGCCGCACCGTCCAGCAGCCCCGGTCCAGCCCCGTTGGCGCCCCCAGGGGCCGATGCGATGTGGGATTTGAGATAGGGCCCCTCGGACGTGTACTGGTCGAAGAGCAGCTGGTCGGAGCGCGGGATGACCAGGCGCAGCATAGGCAGCAGCTGCCGCTTGTCCGGGCTGTCAAGCAGCAGGCGCAGGGTCCGCACCAGGTCGTAGACGTTCCTCCGCGAGTGGTAAGCATTCAGGCAATGAGTGAACTGCTCCCGCTCCGCATCGCTCAGCAGCAAGTTAAGTGCATGGTGCAGCTTGCGCACGTTGCCCGACAGCAACCGGAGCCCGCTGCCAGCCGAGCCAGCCGCCGCCCCTGCCGCCGAGCCCAAAGAGCCGGTGGAGGACGAGGTCACCGACAGGCGGTCCAGCTGGGTGCTCATCTCCCGAACTCGGGTTCGCTCTGACGCGGGGAGCCCTGGCGGCTGGATGGGGCTGGAGGCTGGGGATTTTGCAGCGCTGGACCTCCTTCCCCACCTCCAAGTCAGACCATTCCCGGGCTCCCCCAGCCAGGCCACTTCTTGTCCCTGGCCTGGGGGACCCCACCCCCTCAATCGGGGGCTCTACTCCCGAAGCCCCGGGCAAAGCAGCCTGGGCGAGTCCCGGGTTGTCAAACAAAGATCTCGGGGCATGTCCGGAGCCCAGGACCGTTCCCTGCGAAAGGTCCCCCGAAATGCAATATTGGGGAAAAGTGGAGGGCGGGATCCCCACCTTCAAAATGCAATGGGAGAACGGCGCCCGAAGTACCCTGGAGCTGTCCCACGAGCAGGAGAAGCTGCTCCGAGGCCGCTCTGGCCCTCGTCGCCTCCCCAGGTCGGCAGCGGGGCACTTTTGCTAACTGTTGAGCTCTCCGCCCCCAGAGCTCCAGCGCCAGCCTCTGCTTCCAGCTTGTTCCGACGTCTCAGCCCTCCCCCCGCCCCCTGCCCTCCCCTCCCCTCCCCCCGCCCCCTGCCCTCCCCTCCCCCCACAACCTCCCCCTCCCGCGGAATCTTCAGGAAATGACGTTCCTCCTAGCGCCCTTCAGTTGCCAGGAGACAGGGTGATACAGTCCAGCCCCGGGAAAGGGGAGGGAAGGGGAAGGGGCGTAGGGAAGGAGGAGCGCTAGACCCTGGTTCCCGGGATGCGCTCGAGGCCGGTGTGCGGCTTCGCCCCCGTCCAAGTTCTTGTGTTCTGACTGCTCCCCTACTCCTCACCCTCTATCCCATTCGGGAAGACGCAGGGAAAAGCTTCAGGGTTTGGGGTTAGGTTAAGATGCACAACTTCTCTTACCATAATCCAGAAAATTCAAGAGAAAAAAAAATAGAAGCATATCTTTTTCAAAGAAATCGAGGCACAGCTGTTGGGCTTCCTTTGTCTCCCTGAATTGTCTGGATAATTGCCTGAGTTCTCCTCTAGCTTGGCCACAGCAGGCCCAGTTTAAATTAGTGTCTAGTGGACACTGCTGTTGTTTTTAATAACCAGTTAAGCCGGCTTTAGGCATCTGCTTTATAGCAGCTGGTCACCAGCAATTAATAGCGGCCGTCTTTCTCTCTTCCTCTCAATTGCTGTTGAACCTTTGATACAATTACCCAAACACATTTAAATAAACAAAAAACACATCCTTTTTTCTCCCCGAAATATATTTAACTGGCCGTCTTCAAAGACTATCAAACATGAGGTGTAATGTATGCCGTTCAGGTCTTTTGTGCATGAATGTCGTGCTTAGCTTGCTCTTAGTTGGGTTTCTAATTATAATGACTGTGATTGGTTTGATAACGGCATCCCTGGAGCTATGCTATCACTTTGTACTTGCAAAACCGCAAACACAACCACACGCAGAACACCACCACCAAAGATGTTTATGAAAAGGTGTTTCTCTTTAGGCATCAAAAACAATACTGGGCACATATGATGGAAAAAAAAAGGTTTTTATTTGAAAACGCTGAAGGCTGTGCTAGTGGTATGCTCTTGTCCTTTGCGTCAGGCACCAAGAGTGCAGGAGGTTGAGAGAGAGATAGGTTTGTTTTCTTACATCCATCTTGCATAAGCACCTTAGTATCAACTTGCCCTTTATACTCTTTAAGGAGAGGCAGTGTACCTCTATCCAATTTCATCTCTGAAGATGCATTTGGCTGTGCAAGAAATGATCACTGGGTTCACTGAAAAACCCAAGATGTTTGTGCATTTAGAGGTTGCCACGGGCCCAATCCACAAGGAAGGGGAGGCAAGAGTCCTGTTAGACTGGTCTGAGAGGCTTTGGCGGTACACTGCTCCCTTCAGAACAAAAACAGTCTTCCCACGTGTAGTCATCTCACTTTTCACTCTATGTGAAACACACTTTTAAAGGGTTATTATTGTCCCCTGATGCTGATGAAATGTAAGCAACCTTCTTCCCTTTTGTGACTTTTATAGAAACTCTAATCCAAGGGGTATAGAACCAGGGCAAGGAACGACAAGGTTGGAATGCACTTGACTAATAGCATTTCCTGGATGTTGTTGGGTACCTTTCTTATTTAAACTCATTCTTTCTCACAGCAGATCTTGAAAGTTGCTTTATATTACAAGGCCATTTAGGTTTTTTTTTCCTTATCCACTGGTATGTATTCTATAGAAGGTGATAAAAGCTGATTTAAATTCAATTTGGAGCAGCACTTCCCATATCTGTTTACTCATTTATTTTATTCAGGAGTAGTGAAAGCCCATTATGTGAGACTACTGTAAGTGAGTGGTGGTCATAGTGATGGTCATAGGAATTAGAGCTAGAAGGGACCTTAGACATTATCTAGACCAACTCCCTCACTTGACAGAGGAGTAAACTGAGGCCCAGAGAGGGGAAATGACTTTCCCAAAGTCACACAGGCAGTAATTAGCATAGTACGGATTTGTGTCCAGGTCTTATGATTTCAAATCAACATACTTGGAACTAACATGTTGTCTCCAGAATTTCACAGGTGTACATATGTTGAAATTTTTTATTTTAATACATTTAAATTTTTAAATTTAAAACCAAACACAATATATGCATTGCCAATTAAAATCTGAGTAACAATAATAGCAATAACTCATATTTCATAGCTTTGAAATTTACCAAGAACCTTCCTCCTTTTGACAACATCCCAGTGAGGTAGGTAGTTTAAGTATTATTATCTCCACCTGAAAATGTAGAAAGTGAGGCTGAGAGATGCGAAAGGATTTGGCCAAGGTCTTACGTGAAATAACATAGCAAAGCCAAGACCTACACTCAAATCTTCCCACTCAAAGACCAGGGCACTTTTCACAGACTGCCTTATCCTTGAGTACTGATAAAGCAATGTGAGGAGGGGAAGAAAGAAACAAAACAACACAATTAAGAGAAGGGATTTTAAAAAGGAGGGTGAGGATTCATAGAGATTGAATATCCCTGGGACAGCTGAGTGGCATAGTAGATAAAGGGACAGCCCTGGATTCCTGAAGACCTGAGTTCAAATGTGACCTCAGACGCTTACTAGCTAAGTGACCTTGGGCAGTCACTTAATACTGTTTGCCTCAGTTTCCTCATCTATAAAATGAGCTAGAAAAGGAAATGGCAAACCACTCCAGTATTTTTGCCAGAAAACCATAACTGGGGTCATGAAGAGTCAGACACAATGGAAATAACTAAACAACAAAACATACCTGATATCTTAGCCAGAGAAAATTCAGGGAAATGGGAGCTCCCCTGACACTGGGCAGATTCTACACCCTGCCAACAGCCAGATCTGAAACGGAATGAATGAGACAGCTTCTTCACTCTTGGATGTTACTAGTAGAGAAAGGATTTCAACCAGTTAAGTAGTCATTGCAGCTCATAGAGTGGGTTGGTTCTACTCTGGAGTAACCAGGAGGACAATATCAGCTGGGAAAAGGTAATTATTGCCCATGTGGTAGGAAAGTAATTGATGGGAATACAAGGAGATAGAAAAAGAGATGGAGAAAAGAGGAAGTATGAAAACATTGAGAAGAGAAATTAGATAAAATCTTTCTTCTGTTCACTTTGCCCTGCCTTCTTTCATCATCCTGGACAAGCCACTTAGTGGCTCTTAGAGGCCTGGATTTTAACATCTATAAAATGGAGAGGATGTTTTTGATTCATGTTACAGAACCATAGGGGAGTAGTGAGTGAAAGTGATAGTAAAGCTCTGGGTAAAGTGCCTCAATTAGGCAAAACTGATTTTGGGAACTAGATTAGGTCAGGGAAGGGAAAGAAGGCTTGGAGAACAGTAGGAGTGACCTTATCAATGATACTACAATGGATTACAATGAATATTGTGATCCATTTTGTTCAGGAATAGATGAGAGATTCTTTAATGAGTGAATTATTTGGGTTTCACTGAAGACCAAACCATTCAATTCCTATGCTGACTTGGTTTAAATTAGAATAACTTTTAATGAAAACACTTTGCTTGCTTGCCAGAGAACTGTAAAAAAAAAAAAAAAAAAAACTTTAGTCCAATTAATTTGAATATTCCAAGTGAAACTATTTTGGGGGTCTGAGTTAAAGGCATAATTGCCTCAGTTCTCCACTGTACCATGTGTGTTTTTAGAATTTAACTGGCAGAGGGTAGAGACAGCATGATACACTCGTTCAGTGAAAAGAACACCAGGAATAGGTAGTTCACAAATGAAGAAAATAACCATATGAAAGAATGCTCCAAATCACTAATAATAAAAGAAATGCAAAGAAAACAGCTTAGGTTTCAACTCACATCTAGCAAACTGACAAAAATGACCAAAGATGGGATTAGTCAGTCATGGAATAGATGCAGAAAGACAGGCACTGTTGGTGGAGCCGTGAAAGCAATTTGGAATCATTTGAAGAAAGTGACTAAAATGTTTATATCCTTTGATCCAGCGATTCCACTGCTAGGCAAATACCACAAGGAAGTAAAATCTCTGTATACACCAAAATATTTATAGTGGAACTTTTTGTAGTAGCTAAGGACTAGAAATAAAGTAGAGGCCCATCACACTGGGGAATGGCTAAACAAATGGTAGTATATGAATGGAGTGGAATATTACTGTTTTGTAAAAACAGTACTATGGATAATACAGAGACATATAAGAAACTGTCTTCCACCTCAAGGAGCTTAAAAGGAGAGCTGTAACAGTGAAGATGAGTCTAAATAAGTACTCTCACCCCATTTAAAGTAAATGACAAGATTTTAACTAGTTGGGAACACACCTAGATATGAACAAGGCCTAGACACCTCCATTGAATCAATCAATCATTGGCTTTAGATTAAGTTTAAAAAGCCCTTGACAGGGGCAGCTAGGTGGCGCAGTAGAAAGAGCACTGGCCCTGGATTCAGGAGGACCTGAATTCAAATTTGCCCTCAGACACATAACACTTACTAGCTGTGTGACCCTGGGCAAGTCACTTAACCCCATTGCCTCACCCCCCCCCCCAAAAAATATAGCCAAAAAAAAAAAATTAAAAAATCAAAAAGTCCTTGACCAGTTTTTGACAGTCTTTGACAGACGATCAATGAACTGTCATGACATTGCACAGGAATTCCATTTGGATTGGTTGAGGGACTTAGTCATGCCCCAGTGGGGCAAGCTAGTCAGAATCAGGGATTTGATTGTCTATCAGCTTATTGACTGAAGCTTCCATCCAAGCTCCTGAAAGAATTTTTTTTTCCTTGAGGACAGGAGGGGTAGAATGAGAGTACCTCAGCCTCAGCCTTAACCGGATGAGGATCTTGCAAACTTTGGAGAATCAGAGGATTTGGAACATTTTCATCAGCATCCTGGCTAATAGAATGACAATGTCTACATTAGAGTAGAGGATAGACTGAACTTGATAAAGAAAGGCATATACAGGGCTCTATAAACCCAGCAGAAAATTACCATACCTAAGGGGAATATCTTAAGGACTCTAACAAAAGAATTTCTAGAAACTGAGTTACCCCACCTTGGACCAAACAAAGGGATAAGAGCCGAGACTTTAAGTCAGATTTAGACAGAAATAAGGCAGGGAGCTAGAAACTTTCCAGAACTGGAAGGGACCTTAGAGATCATTCATGGGGAAATGCAGACCAAACAATCTCTGATTCAGTTGTTTGAAGAATTATGGGAGTAATAATTCATTTCACATGGTCTTTCAACATTTATAAGATACTTTCCTCAAAGCATTTGCAAAATAAATCATGCAAGTATGATTACTTCCATTTTACAGAGGAAGAACCCAAGGCTTAGAGAATTTAAGTGATTTGCTCATGGCCTAATGTCAGCTAATGTCAGAGTCGGGATTTAAACCCAGGTCTGCTGATTCCAAGGCCAGTATCCTTTCCACTATAACACATTGCCCCACCACTGCTATTCTGACAAAGGAGACAAAAAGAATTGCCTGAAGGTTGAAATCAGCTTTGGTTTCCAGAATACTGTCCTTGACTGTGTGGCCAATTCTTGATTCCCAGTTGGATTCAGTCTGAGGTACTTAGCTTCTCTTTGCCTCAGGGCTTCTAATAACACTTATGGGTACACTTGGCACCCTTCAGGATACTCGTGACCATGCTAGAGGCTACGAAGATTGTCAAATACAGAAGGCTTACGTAAATGAACGGCAGTATCACTGTTATACGTACTGAGGCCCGTGTCCATACAGCTTTTCAAATTATATGTAACAATGCGTATCTGTTACACAGCATAGACAATAGCTCTGTGCATTAACCCCTAATACGTTAAATTCAGTCCACCTTAATCTCAGCTCTAAACTCAAAGTACTCATTTGACAATTATATGCTACTATTTTATATGAAACCTGTAGTATTGTTATCATCATTCTCAAAGCCCAACTTCTACAAGTGGTCTTTTCTGCCCCTTCCCCTATATCCAACAGCTACCACTAGCTCCTAGTTGTTTATGCATTATCTCCCACATTAGAATGTATGTTCCTCAAAGCAGGTAATAAGATTTTTTTTGGTTTGTTTGTTTTTTTGTTTTTGCCTTTTTTCTGAATCCCTAGCACAATGCTTGGCACATAGTATGTGCTTAATAAAAAACATATTGACCGATTTCTGTGTTTTCCTTTGTCTATGTGTTGTCCTGTGCACCAACCCGTAATACATTAATTAACATTAAGTTAATATTTCACATAGATAGCAGTGGAATTCTAGCATGTTTGATCATTGAGTCAGTCCCTAGCACATCAATGCACCAAAAGGGAACAAACAGTAATGTTTAATTAGAGTCATGGGAGGGAATGTTAGAGTTAGGAGAGACACTAAGTTTTAGAGCTGGAAAGAACTTGGATATCCAAGAGTTAGGAGAGCCCTTAGCAGAGAAAATGACCAGCCTGGAAGGGACCTCAATGCATAAGAAGAACTGGAAGGACATTAGGACATAGGCTATCAGAGCTTGGAAGGTCAGAGTTGGGAGGGACCTCTGAACAGAAAATATTTGACCTAGAAGAACCTTAAAATCATATAGGATGTTAGAACAGGAAGAAAATAAGGAACATTGGGCTTTTTTCTCTTTTCTCCCTTTTCAAAGAATTGAGGGAAGTACTTAAACTCCACAGAGAGTGATCAATAAAATTAGCATAGGAAATTTGACATTATGAGGGTGACTTCTGCAAAAACACCAGGCAATAATTATAATAGCCAGCATTTATATATTAGTTTGAGGTTTATAAGGTGCTTTCTAAATATTATCTCATTTTATTCTCACAAGGACCCTGGGAGGATATTGAAACTGATTAAGATTAAAGGACTTGCCCAGGATCACAAAGCTAATAAGTGTCGGAGGCTGATTTTGAACTGGGCCTTCTTGACTTCAGGTCCAGGGCTCCAGGCACTTTGCCACCTAGCTGTGTCTAAGAAACGCCCTCCCCCAACCGCACTCCACACCCTTTTGCAAATAGTTCCACATGTGATCTACAGAAACAGAAGGACAAGAGTTCTGTCCTTTTTGAAATACCTCTCTCTGCTCCGATTTTAGCACTTGACTTGAGTAAGGACGAAATTGTTTCACTCCCATCAATAGTCTTCAAAAAGAATGTACATGCTGTGCTTGCTTTACACATAATTATAAGAAAAGCCAACACCCTAATGCCATTGAAAAATGCTACACGTTGAATAACCTTTTTTGATTTGGTCCAATTGCAGTAATTTTCCAGAACACACTACAAAAAAAGCAAGCTCTATAATCTCCAGAGTCTTTATAGGCCTAATTAAAAGGCACTGTAGCAAGAAGGAGAGAGAGGTTACATTTCTGAATCAGATATTCTCTATTTTAGAATGGGAGGAAATGAGAGTTTTAACTGATCTGTAAGGAGGTAGGGAACGGTCACTCAGGGAGAATATCTTCTTTATTATAAAGCTCTTTAAGGAAGATATTAAGAAGCTTCGCTCTGACTGGGGTTGCATCTTGACTAAATCCAAGGTTACTGCATTGGTTCTCAGTCCTCTGTAGCTATCAGACTGGGAAGACATGAGCCTGTGCTTGGTTGACTAAAAGCAAATTAGCAGCAGGTAGGGCTGGGCCAAGATAAGATCATGGTACAGTTAAAAGTATGGTTTTTGTTGATACCAAAGAGCAGTATGTGTGAATGGGGTGAGAGGGTAATAAGGAAGGTGGGATAGGGGTGCTCCAGTAAATCAGCAAATACCTGGAAGCTGTCTACCAGCAGGCTGGGCCAGCACTGGGGTCCTAAGGAGACAACCTTTTAGACTTGGTGACAATGTGGTATAGTCTAGGGGTGCTTAACCTTTTTTGGGTCATGGATTCCTTTGTCAAACTAGTAAAGCTTATGGACATCCATTCCAAATATTTTTAAATGCATAATATACAGGCTTACATGCACAGGCTTAAAAAGGAAGCCAATTATGTAAAAATAGTTATCATCATTTTCAAAAAAACAAATTAGTGGACCTCCTAAAAATTACGCACAGTCTCCTTGGAGACGCATGGACCCCAATTTAAGAATTCCTATCCTAGTAAAAAGAGCACTGGATTGGGAGTCCAATAACCCCTAAACTTGGGTCTTTTGACTCGAAGTTCTGATACTTACTCTCTGTGTGACCTTAAACCAGGGCAGGGGGTGAAACCCAAATGTTACCCTTTGAGTGAGTCCAGACTTCACAGAACAAGTCGGTTAGGGTTAGGGTGAAGTTTGGATTCGGTCAAAGGACCGCCCTTGAGAACTTAGAGGGGCACATGTGACCTCAAGGCCATAAGTTCCCCACCCCTGCCTTAAACTAATCACTTTACTAGCTCTGGGTCTTGGTTCTTAGATAGAGAGCTAGAAGGGACCTTGGTGACTAGTTTCTTCACTTTACAGATAAAGAAACTGAGGCCTGGTGAGGTCACTTGCCCAAGGTCACTTAGGCAGTAAGGGGTAGAGGCAGAGTTCAAACCTGGTCTTCTGACTCCCAATCTATGTTCTTCCCATGACAAGCCCTAAGACCAAGGTTGAGATATATAGTTATAGATATTCATATAGATAAATATAGATACACATTATATATACATACATACACACTTTTAAGTTTAATATGCATTAACATTTTTCCTAGCACTTTCTAAGTCTAGACAATCAACAAAACAATAATTCAAGCTATGATTCATAGTGTAAATGCTCACACTGAAAATTTAACAATTAGCTCTTCAGGTAAGATCAGGCTCCTGAACATGCCTGGCAGGGCTCTGAGTGTAAAGTGATAGTCATTCAAGCACTTTTCTAAATGTGTTCACCCTCAGTAAGACTGTGACCTTAGAGACCTGAATTCAGAGATTAGTTCTGCCACTGGCCCATATTTATAATATTAGGTAAATCACTTTCCCTGTCAGTGTCAATTTGCTGTCATTAAAAGTAGAATAAAAGTATTTGTATGCCACCATATTCGAGGATGTTAGAAGTCACATATCTATATTTGTGCTCCTATTCTAAGAAAGTTGCTGAGTTAAGTGGTTATTCTTATATAGCATTTAGACTTATATAGCGTATAGACTTTAGAGAGCATTTAGACCAACATAACCTCATTTCACAGATGAGAGAACTGAGGCTCAGTCAAACAGAGAGGAAGTGCCAGAGCTGGGATTCAAATCTAGGTCCTCTGACCTTAGATCCTGTGTCCGTACTACTCTAGTGCATTTCGAGGAAGCCTCAGACACTGAACCTTGGAGGCTCAGGGCTGGTCTGCTCTGCTGCTCAGCAAGCTTTCAAAATTCCATTGCTGACTCCTCCCCTTCTCAGATTCCAGGACAGCAGTGCCAGCAAGTGCTAAGATAACCAGTTGTCATAGCCCCAGAAGCCAGGTCATTCATGCATGTGCCTCTCAGGATGGTGGCTCTTCCCCCCTACCCCCCCCAGAATACCAAGGGACCATTTGTGGTCAACTAAGGGCAGTGAGGTAGTGCAGTAGATAGCTAGAGTACTGAGTCTGGAGTTAGGAAGTACTAAGTTCAAATCCAGCCTTAGACACTTACTAGCTGTGTGACCTTGGGCAAGTCACTTAACCTTAATTTCCTCGACTATAAAATGAGTATAATAATAGCAGCTACCTCATGGGGTTGCTATGAGGATCAAATGAAAATAATATTCATAAGGTGTTGAGCACAGTGCCTAGCACATGGTAGATGTTAAATAAATCTTTTTAGCTACAGATGGCATCTGTAAAATGGAAACAATAATATTTGTATTCACCAAACTCACAGAGATCTTAATCAGAGAGCAGAAAGTACTTTAGAATTGTGAGCCTGCCTACTCAGTACAACCTAGCTGAGGGGAGCATGATACTTTTGAAGGTTGAAACTGTGCAGAAAGTATCCTCCTCCCTTCAATCCTAGGAGCCCAACCTTTATTGTAATTTTTTTATTTTTCTAGTACAGATAGATGTGCAAAATGGAAAAAGACTATTGAATGTTCAACAGAAGACCTTTTTGGTCATGGAGCAAGGGAAGGGGGATTAGAATCTAATTGAATTTGCCCCCATTTCTACCCATACATATGAAAAATAAAAAAGCAGGCCTGGGTAGCTTGACTCATCACAACCTCTTAATAGGCTAAGCCTTTTTGAGTCACTAAAATCTGGTAAAATGTCTGTATTGTGAAAACAAACAGCACCTGGAAGTCAAGAGTGTATGAGTTATTTTGTTTCAAAAGGTTTGTAGTCACCCAAGTCTGACTAGAATAGACCTCGTGGCTCATTGACAAGTCTTTCATTACATTTCAGCTAAGATATTTATTTAGCAGTGTTATGCCCTATGATATTTTCACAGACATGGCTTTGTTTGACTTTTCAGGAATTTGGCAGTTCCAAGTTTCATTTCATTTCATTCTAATTCTCTTTGTAATAATATCTGACTGACTCAGCCCCAAACACAGTCTCTCTATAGTCTTTGGTTCTTTCTCGTCTTTTTTTCACCTTAGACTGTTATCTAACCGAACCACCTTTGATACTATGTCCTTTTTAGCTACCTTCCTTGCAGGCTGGCAGGCAGAAAGCCATCCAATGGTTCTCAAGTTGATAGTATTCTAGAGCTCATCTCAGATTCTAGGCATCTGAAAGAAGGACCGTCTGATGATTAACCTATCTTGTACTAGTTAATGCTATGTGTATAAAGGGGGTCAAGAAACACCATCATCACTATCACCATAGAATCATATTTAAGATCCATGACCACATGAAATGTGCAAGGGGATGGTAAGGGAAAGAAATGTTAGATTGCAGGTTTTTTCAAAACAACTGGTAAGTCCAGTGATTTGGAAGGTAATTTAGAATCATAAAACATTAGAACTGGTAAGGACCTCAGAACAGAGTATTCTAAGAACATGGACTGCTACAGCAATAAGGGATCTTAGAGCATTGAATATTAGCAATGGAAGGGACTTTTGTACATAGTATGTTACAGCTAGAAAAAAGATTAGAACCTACAAATGTCAGAAGTGGAAGGACTTCAGAATGCTGAAAAAAAGAATATTAATACTGCACTCTCCCTTTCAGGCATAAGTCTGCCATAAGTTTTTACTTAACATTAATCTAATATCCAAGTCATTTCTGAATTAGAGTGAGATGCTCAAACTGGCATAGTTCCCCCATGCCCTCTACATGTCTTTCTACCCCAAGACAATTTGAAGTGACACTGATAGGCTTCTTGAACAAGGAAAAGATCACAATATAGTAAAATACAATTTGGGTTAACATTCCAGAATAGTCACTACTTAGTTCCTTCCTGAACTCCCTCCAAAGATTAAAATGTGTCTGCTATCAATATCTTAACCTTGAAAGCAAAAGAACATATAGACCTGAGGAGGGTCACAGCTTCAAGTAAGTGAGGAAAGCAATGATCTTATCTAGACGAGAGTAAAATTTGGTTATCACCCTTAATCCATTTCCCTAAGGAAAACCTTAGTTTTTTTTTTCTATCCACTTTCCTAAAGGGAAAAGTATAAATAGGATTTTAGGTTGGAGAAAAAATTATTTCTTAACATTTCAGTTGAATTAAAAAGGAGATCTTTAACATGCTGTTACCTATCAACTTCCAGGCCACTTTCTTTCCTTCCTCAAAGAGTTAAGGGCCTGGCTCACAGGCTTTCTCTCCTCTCCAACCCCAGTCCTCATACTAAGGCACTTCCTCCCACAAGCACACTAACCCTCTCAGTACCTTAAACTTGTTCATTTCCCATGATATAGCCCTCCACTCTATGGCAGCTATCACAGAGATGGGCCATGCCCTTGATCTTGCCATCATCACAGATGTTCTGCTCCATGTTCATGAACTTTGAAATTCATTTATCTGATTGAAATCTGTTGTCATTCCACCTTTCCCTCTGCCTTCCAGTCCCAAAACCTGTTCTTCATCTTCATGACCTCACCATGACCTCCAGTGCTTCTACCCCTCAGTTTTTTCTCAAGCCATCACCCCTACACAAGTTAAACTCTCCTCCCTGCCCCAGAACGATCCATTGGTGAGTCAACTTCAGCTCTACATTGTCCTCTTCTCTTGAGTCTCTTGCCCCCTTACCCTATCATTGATCTTACCCTGCCAAGCCTCAGATTTGGATTACATCCACCATTTGCCTCCTCTCCTATTTGAATGCTGCTGAATAAAACTGGAGAAAATCAGAAAACCATACTGACTGGGTCAACCACAAATTAATGCTGTGTAATCTCACCTGGGCCCTAGCTGCAACAATCACTATCCCACTTGCTATGGTTGCTTTTCCAAAACTTTCAAACCTCTTTAAACTGCCCACGGCTCCCATTACCCTATCCTTCCAACTGAAAACTTTGCCTCATACATCAATGAAAAAAATGAAGGTCTTTGGAGAAGTCCTTTTTCTCCCCTCCTCCTCTTAGCACACCACTCAGACGCATTCTGACACTATCTCCTCCTCCACCTCTGCAGCACATAAAGAGGTGGCCCTTCTTGCCAAGGCTAACCCTTCTACATGCACGAGATCCCAATCCATGCCATCTTCTCTAGCAGATTGCCCATTCTATCATCCCTATTCTCTCACTAATTTTCAATTTCTCCCTGACTATTCCCAACTGCCTATAAATACACCCATGTCTCACACACACACACACACACACACACACACTCCCTTGAAAAACCCTCATTTGATCCATCCCTCCCTGCTAGCAACTGTCTTCTATCTATCCTCTCTTCTGTGGCTAAGCCTCTTGAGAAGGTCAAGGCTGTCTACCATCAGTGCCTCCACTTCTTCAGCTCTTCATTCTCTCTCACCTCCTCCCACCCCATATACAAACTATTGACAAATCCTGTCAATTCTACCTTCATAACAGCTTTCACGTGTATCTTCTTTCCTCAGTACTGCCACATCCCTGGTGCAAGCCCTCATTCTCTCATTTCTAGACTATTGCAATAGAATTCTGGCTGGTCTCCCTGCCCCAAGTCCGTCCTCCACTTGGCTGCCAAATTGATTTTCATAAATCGAAAGTCTGACCATGTCTTGTGGACGTGTGTGCGCGCGCGCGCACACACACACACACACACACCCCATACTCAGTAAGCTCCAGTAACTTCTTATTACCTCCAAGATCAGATAGAAATATTGTCTGGTTTTCAAAGCCATTCACAAACTTGCCCCCTCCTAATTATCCAATCTTCTCACACTTTACTCACCCCCATGTACCCTATGATCCAGTGATACTGACGTCCTTGCTGTCCCAAGCACAACACACTCCATCTCCTAAATCCAGACCTTTTCACTTGGCCATTCCCCATGCCTGGAATTCTCTCCCTCCTTGTCTCTGCCTCCTGGTTTCCTTTAAATCCCCACCAAAATCCCACCTTCTAAAAGAAACCTCCCCTCTATCCCCTTTAATGCTAGCACCTTTTCTCGGGGATCACCTCCAATTTCTCCTGTATAGATCTTGTTTGTACACTGTTGTTTGCATGTTGTCTTCTCCATTTGACTGTGTGCTCTTTGACAGCAGGGACTGGTTCCACCTTCCTTTGTATCTCCAGCATTTAGAATAGTGCTTGGCACATAGTAGGAATTCAATAAATGCTTGGTGGACTGATTCTTATAATAACATGACATGTTAAAAAAAAAAAAGCATGGAATGTCAGCATGAGAAGGGACTTTAGAGATCATCTAGTTTGGCTCTTTTATCTTACGAGTAAAGAAACCGAGGCTCAGAAAGAGGAACAGCTTTGTCCAAGGTCACAGAGCTAACAGAGGTAGTAGAACCATTATTTAGTCTCCTAAATAATGCAGGGCTTCTAATTTATGTGGATTCTGATCTTTAATGCTTATTGAGCAAATAATTCTTGCTATCTTTTTGCATGATAGCAGAGAGTGTGATAATTACCCTATTAGTATCATTTGCTGAAACAGAAGGGAGGGAGAGAAGGAAGGTAGGGAAGGAGAGAGAGAGGGAAGGAAGTAAGGAAAGGAAAACAAAAGAAAGGGGAAAAGGATTTAATAAGTGTCTGCTATGTATCAGGCACTATACTAAGAACTTTACAAATATCTCATTGGAGCCTCACAACAACTCTGAGAGGCATGTTCTATTATTATCCTCATTTTAGAGGTGAGGAAACTGAGTCAGACAGAGATTAAGTGACTTGCCCTGGGTCACGCAGCTAGAAAAGTGTCTGAAGCAGGATCTGAACTCCTAACTCCAGGCCCAGTGCTCTATCTCCTTTTATATCCCAACTGCCACTCTTCCTCTATACCTGTACTTCTTGATTGAAAAATCAAGTCCTTGGGGGTTTTGCTTCTGGGTCCTTGCAGCAGTGTCTCTAACAGAGTGAAATAATTAATAAAAAAGCATTTATTAAGTATTTACTTGATACCAAGCACTCAGAAGCTGTTTTTCCTTACCATAGCATTGTGTATGCTCCATGAGGCTTGGAATTATGCTAAATACTAAATCCAAACAGTGTAATACAGGTTAATTAAGAACAAATCTCTTTGACTTTATGATATGTGAAGCTGCAGAAATTGATCATGTAGAGATTTTTACTTTAAGGTCTTAATTTCTCATGCATTGTGTATTCTCCTGGTGGCTTCTGCCTTGTGTTTCTATTAAAAATACACACATGCATATATATACATACATACATATATACACATATATATATTTCAATCAACAAGCATTAATTTTCTTTCCCTTTCCTCCCTTCTCCTTCTCTCCCCACCTTTAACAATAAGATGAGTTCAGCTAGGTGAGCCATGGGCTTCTCTCATAATCTGAGACTATGCAGAACTGACCTACCTAGCTAGAATGTGCATCTTTGCTTAATCAAGGATTTTAAAGCCACTGACTGTATCCATTTTTAGGGATCATTGCTAAGACAGGAATAAGGATGAAAATCACAGAAGAGGGGAAATTTTCTTAACTTCTCAAAGAACATTTCTTCAGAAAAGCACATTCATCTGCAATGAAAGCTAAAATCCCTTGACTCACTAAAGTTGGGACCATTGCTTTCTTTCTTGCTTGTTAGCCAAGCTCCTAGAAATAAGATTAGCATGTTGTGTCTTTGTTTTAATTCCATCATTTTCCCCAGCGGACTTTGATTGCATTCCAAAATATTTATTCATTTGATGGAATGGAATAATTGTCCCTGTACCCTGAACTTCAGAGAATGACAGCCAGGTACGGAACAGCAATACCCAAAGGACACAGAGAACATCAAGCAATTCTCTCTTTGCCTGTGGTCCTAGGGAGCTCCTTGCTTAACTAGAAGCCCTGTTAATCAGAAGTTCAAAATGAAAGCATAAAAGTATTCGCCACGGTTAGAACATCTTTCCCTCAAAATCAGCCCCCCCTCTAGACTTCCGTATTTCTACCAATAGTAACATCATTCTCTAAGTTATCTCCTCTCTCATCACTGCACTCTTGGATTATCTCAGTGATCTTCTGATCTCCAGATCTGGATCATGAACACTGAAAGGAACATTGGATGTAATCTAGCCCAACCCTTTCTGCTTAGGGAGAAAGAAAATGAGACTAGGAGCAAGGAAGGGTGTTGCCCAAGGTCACAAAGCTAGTCAGGAAGAGCTGGAGCTGGGATGCCCACACACCTCTTCACATCTAGGCCAGTACTTTTCTCACTCCAAAATGCCGCTTCCTTCTCTGAGGTCAAGGACTATGTCTTTGTTTAAATTTTTCAGGTTCCCTGAGACAATAGGCCTTCTACCTACTTAGGTTATAGCTCAATAAAAGCAATGTGGTCCAATAGAAAAAGTGCTATGTCTACAGCCAGTGGGCCTAGGTTCAAATCTCATCTCTGACATTTAGTTCCTGTATGCCCTATTTATTTTTCCTTTCTAGGCCTCAGTTTTCTCATGTGAAAAATGGAGAAGGAAGTGGACTAGATAGTTGGTTTCTAAGGTTTCTTCTTTGTTGTTGCTCATTTGTTGAGTAATGTACAAATGTTCATGACCCCATGGACCCCACTGTCCATGGGGTTTTCTTAGCAAGGATACTGGAGTGGTTTGTCACTTCCTTCCTTATACGGGCCGCACGCAGACCTTCTGCCAGTCGTGCGCCAGTACCTACTTCTCTTAAAAGAAGTACACTACCAGAGTCTTACCCACGCCTGGGTCTTCGGTTCTGAGCCGGATCACCACACAGAGACGAGCCATTGGGAGGCACCAACACCAGAGCTTTATTCAGAGGCCAACACAGCAAACCATCATAGCAAGCCCAAGCAGCAAGGCCAGAGCAACAGGGCAGGAGCCAGGGGAGCGCACGTGTGTTCTGACCACGCTTGTTCCTAAGTACCTACTTAGCCCCTCCTCCCCAGCCCGCTACTAGCCAATGATTGTAGGGTCAGATACCGGAAGGGGCTGTCTGAGTTTAGCACACCAAAGGGGAGGGAGTGACGTAGGAGGCTAGGATTGGATACAGGAAGGAGGCATCTGGGATTGACGCATGGACAAGAGTACGTGACCTAGGAAGTCAGACTCAGGAGGGGACTGGGTCAGTGCTGCACAAAGGGACCCGGAAGTCAGGAAGGTCACAAGAGGCATCTGGGGATGATGTTGCATATAGGGAGGGGACTAAGCAGAGGGAACTCAGTCCTCTGCCATCCCACTCCCACGTGGCACCGCCCCTTGCCTCAGGAGCTCAGGCCCCTACTACTTCCTTGTACCCAGCTTATGTCACAGAGCACTGCCCAATTGCCTCAGGGCTTCTCCGATCCAGCCCATCCCAGTGCACACGACTCTGCCTACCACAGTCCCTGCCTCGACTTCCAAAATACCCAGATCTTACCCTACCCTTGCCACAGCACCTAACCTGGTAGCTGCCAACATCAGACAGTCCCTCACACTTCCTCAGTGGATTAAGGCAAATAGAAGTTAAGTGACTTGTCCAGGGTCACACAATTAGTGTTTGAGGCCAGCTTTGAACTCAGGTCTTCCTGACTCTAGGCCCAGCACTCTATCCACTGCACCACCTAGCTGCCCCTCCCCCCAACTTTTTAGGAAACCCAGAGCCCTGTACCATTTAGATCCTCAGGCTTACCACTCCCTCCCTTTCTTTGGGAACATGGTCACTCAAACCACTTGGATGAGCAGGGAATGATCAATTGGATTTTTTCCAGTAAGAATGCTTTCTGTGGTCTACCAGGCTTTTCAATCTATCTTGTCACTCTACCCTTTGGACCCCTCAGGTATTGTCATCTGGTCTGTTCTTTCTTACTCAATTAGTCAACTCAAATTTATTAAGCACTTACTACATTCTGGACACTGTGCCAAGTGCTGGGGATACAGAGAAAGGCAAAAACAGTCCCTGTCCTTAAGGAACTCACAGTCTAATTGGGGATATGATATGGAAAAAAAAAATGCATGTACAAGATACATACAGTGGGTAGGGGAAAGAAGGAAAGAGGAGGTTGAGAGAGATTGGTAGGAACTCAAAAGGGATTTGAACCAAATCTTGAAGGAAGCCAAGACAGCCAGAAGGTAGATGTGATAAAAAAAAAGAAGAAGAAGAAGAAGAAGAAGAAGAAGAAGAAGAAGAAGAATTCCAGGCATAGCGGATAGCCAGGGAAAAAGCACAGAGTCAAGAGATGAAGGGTCCTGTTTGAGGAATAGAAGAAAGCCATTGTCTTTGGATTGAAGAGAACATGGAGGGAAATAAAGTTTAAGATGACTGCAAAATAGGAAGGAACCAGTTTGTGAAGGATTTAAAAGTCAGAAGGAGTATTTTATGATTGATCCTAAAGGCGATAGATATCACTGAAGCTTGCTGTTCCAGGGGGTGACATGATGGTCATACTTGTGATTTAGGAAGACCGCTCACTTTGACAGCTCAGAGGAGGATGGACTGGAGTAGGAAGAGACTTGTGGCAAAGAGAGCGGCCAGCAGACTATTGTAATAGTCTAGTTGTGAGGTGATGAGGACCTGACTGAGGGTAGCAGCTCTATGAGTAGCCCATATAGATGAGGAGACATAAACGAGAAATTTTGTGAAGGTAGCAAGAATAGAACTTAGCAACAGAGTAGACACATAGAGTGAATGTAAGTGAGAATGACCACAGAATTACGAGCCTAGGTGACTGAAAGGATAGGAGTATTTTTGACAGTAAATTTTGGGAGAAAAAATAATGACTTCTTAGCACAGGCACTCTGCTAAGCACTGGGGATACAAAAAAGGGCAAAAAAAACCCAGAAAAACAACCCAGTTGCTCTCGAGGAGCTCATAGTGTAATGGGAGAGACAACAAGCAAATAAATATGTGCAAACAAGCTATAGACAGCATAAATATGAAATAACTAAGAGATGGAAGGCACTAGAATTAAAGGGGATAGAAAAAGGCTTCCTGCCATTGGGGAAATTTTAGCAGTTATAACTTGGAGAAAACCAGGGAAGTCAGGAGGCAAAGAAAATAAAGCTGGGCATTTGAGGCATGGAGAGGGCCTGTGAAAATGCACAATAGGAAGGTGTTCTAAAAGAAAGGAGACCAGTATCACAAGATCCTAAAATATATGGAGGGGGAATAAAATGCAAGAAGACTAAAAAAATAGGGAGGACCAGGTTATGAAGGACTTGTAAAGTCAGAGTATTATATTTTGATCCTAGAAATAATAGGGAGCCCCTGAAGTTTATTGAGCAGGGGAGTGGCACCGTCAGACCTGTGCTTTATTAAGATCATTTTGCCAGCTGAGATAAGGATGGACTAGAGTGGTGAGAGACTTGAAGTGGAAAGACCAACTGACAGATTATTACGATAGTCCAGGTATGAGGGGAGGAGAGTCAGTGCCCAGGTGGTGGCAGTGTTGGAGGAGAGAAGGAAGTGAACATGTAAGAGATGTGAAGGTAGAATCAGCAGGACTTGGCAACAGATTGGATATGAGACTGAGAAAGAGGGAGGAGTTGAGGATGACACCTACTGATCTAGACTGGGTGACAAGAGTCCTTGACAGAAATAGGAGGGGAGATTTTGGGGAAAAGATAATGAGTTCCATTTAGGATATTTTGAGTTTAATGTGTCTAGGAGACATCTAATTCAAAATGTCCAGTAGGCAACTGGAGATGCAAGACTGGAAGTCAGAAGAGATCGTAGCACTGAATAAATAGACCTGATAATCATCTATATAAAACTAATAACTGAATCCATGAGAACTGATGACATCACCGAGGAAAATAGTATAGAGGAAAAGAGAAGGACCAGGACAGATCCACAGAGGATACCCAAGCTTAATAAGAGCAACCCATATGAAGATCCGGCAAAGGATTTTCTAAGAGGATAGCTAGGAAGAAAACCAGGAGAGAACAATGTCATGAAAACCTAGATAGAAGAGAACACCAAGGAGAAGAGAGTGATCCACACTCTCAAAGGCTATAGAAAGTTCAAGAAGGATGAGAATTGAGAAAAGGTCATTAGATTTGGCAATTAAGAGATCATTGGAGGGGGCAGCTAGGTGGTTCAGTGGATAGAGCACCAGCCCTGTAGTCAGGAGGAACTGACACTTACTAGCTGTGTGACCCTAGGCAAGTCACTTAACCCCAATTGCCTTAAAAAGAAAGAAAGAGAGAGAGAGAGAGAGATCATTGGTAACTTTGGAGAGAACTGTTTCAGTCAAATGATGAGGTTGGAAGACAGATTGCAGAGAGTTAAGGGGAGTAGGAAAGGAAAGGAAGTGGAAGTATCAACTACAGAAGGCCTTCTTTAAATATATATGTGTATGTATACACACACACACAGATATACATATATATATATATATATATATATAAAATGTGTGGCTAAAATTTATTTTTTTCATTCTTTTTAAAATTTTGAGCTCTAAATTCTCTTCATCTCTCTAGCCAGTCCTCCACCCATTAAGAAGAAAAGCAATATGGTATCAATAACACATGTGAAATCATGCAAAACATTTCCATATTAGCCCAGATGGTTTTCTTACGGAGTTTAGACATAAGTCGGAGGAGAAATATAGGACACTAGCTATAGGGGATGGTCAGATGAGGTGGAGGTTTTTGGAGGATGTGGAAGAAGAGGGAGGGAAGAGCTCTATGCATGTACTCTGGATCCAGAGTAGGCACCAGAGAAGCAGCCAGTAGATAGACACTGGATACTAGTGAGAGAGCAGAGATGATAGAGGAGACAATTTGCCGAAGAAGGGATGGGATTGGATCCAGAGTACATGTAAATGATCACAAATATAAAACCTACATCAATTTGCTTACCATTTTAGGAAGAGGGGAGGGAAGGGAAGGAAAGGAGGGAAAAAAATTTGGAACTCAAAATTTTGTAAAAATGAATGCAAAAAATTATCTTTACATATAATTGGATAAAATAAAATATTATTAAAAAGAATACACGTAAAGGGGTTTCCCTTGACAAGGAGAAAGGTCACCTCTTTCTGAGACAGGATAAAGGAGTATATTGTGGGGGAAGATGTCCGAATGATGTTAGATGATGAGGAAGGGCAAAGAAGGAGCTTTTGGTAAACCCTAGAGACTCCTGAGTCTTGGCCTCTACTTTGCTACTGAACCCTACAGTCAGGTTCTTCTATCTGTCCTGCATCTGACCCTCTTAAATTGTCTCTGCTCATTAGAATATGAACTCCTTTTGAGCTGTTACTAGCCTTGATTCTCTGTCTGTATCCCCAGAGCTTAGCACAGTGCTTGGCACATAGCAAGTGAATAATAATTTATTTCTCATTCCATTCCTTCCAGCTCTGATAGTCTAAGGCCAAGGCCAAAAATAGCAGTTATGGGGTAGTGTTAAAAGCACTGATCTAGGGGTCAGAAGAACTGGGTTTGAATCTGCTATTTACTAGCAGTGTGACCTTGGCAAAGTCATTTCACTTTTCTAGGACTCAGTTTCTTCTTCTGTAAAATGAGCAGATTGGAATAAATAATTTCTAAGGGCCGTTGTATTTTTAAATCCCCTGAGCCAAAGTGCCCCTTCCAGCTCTAATGTCATCGGATCATAGATTTAGAGTCAGAAGGGCCCTTTACATCCATTTTACAGATGAGGTAACATAGGCCCAGAGAGACGGTAACTTATCCCAAGTCACACAGGCAATAAATGGCAAAGGCAAGAATCGAGCCCACGTCCTCTGACTTTACTGCCAATGCTTTTACCACCAGGCCATACTGTAGCTTCAACATCCCATGCGCTAAGGTCCCTTTCAGTTCAAACATTTTATGTTCCATAATTAAATCAACCACCATGTAGCTAAAGGAGAATGGCCTGAAACTGTGAGCAGGGGAGTACTTTCTGCTCCCTCTAGTGACCAGACCTGCAAATACAAACATTTAATTAGTTTTTATTAGTCTCCCTTGGGACCTACTTAATTGCCTTTATTATGGCAGTGGTTGATTCTGAAGCTTGAATGTAGATGTGAAGTGAAAAAAGTCCACCAAAAATAAACCTCCTAAATGGACCCCTGCATCAAATTATTAAGCTGGAACTGCAAGGTCTAACAGGCATTAAAAGAGCAAGATGACCTCTATAAACAATGTCTTTTGAAAGCACATTGCTGCCCCCAAACCTAGCCTGCCTATTTTTACCACCCAAAACAAAACAAATTATATTTGCCAAACTGAAATTATAGAGGTAGGCACATAGGAGTGCTTGGACTTCAAAAGGACTCAGTATGCATTTAGGCTAAGAAGTATTTCAAATTGAAATACCCCACATTGGGGCTGTTACTTTAGGTCCTTATAATTGATAGAATATAGAAGATTTATAATGGGAGCATAGAGCATCACCAAAGATGTCCAATGAACTAGATGTATAGTGCTAATAACATCGAATGCCAGCGCTGGAAGTGCCCTCAGAAATGGAAATGGCCAAGTTGGAAGGGATCTCAGAACATAGACTGCTAAAACATAAAACATAAAATGTTAGAGATGTAAAGATTCTCTTAAAACAGAATGCCAGAGCTAAAAGAGATCCTTAGAAAATAGAATATTAGATCTAGAAGTGCCCATAGAACACAGAGTGCCAGAGCTAGAAGTACCCTTAGAACATGTAATCGCTGAGTTTGAACGGGCCTCAGAAAATAAACTGTTAGACCATGAAACAAAGAATGATAAATATGTAAGGACTCTTAGAAAACAAAATATGAGAGCTAAAAAGAGACAGAAAATGTTAGATCTGGAAGGGCCCAAAGAACAGGGTCCAGAATGTCAGAGCTGAAAGAGACCTTGAAACAAAGAATGTTGAAACTCCTAGACTCATTGACTGTTTAAAGCTAGAAAAGACCTTTGTTGTTGTTGAGTCATGTCTGACTCTCAGTGACCCCATTTGGGGTTTTCTTGATAAAGATACTGGAGTGGTTTGTCACTTCCTTCTCCAGCTCATTTTACAGATGAGGAAACTGAGGCAAACAGGGTTAAGTGACTTGCCCAGGGTCACATAGCTAGTAAGTGTCTGAGGCTGAATTTGAACTCTGGTCTATCCACTGGGCCACCTAGCTACACCAGCCCACCAAGCTGGTAATATAAGACTTTGAGGAGAAAGATTAAATAATCTACCTCCCTAGAAAGGATTTTAGAACATATCGGAGCTGAAAGGAAACTTTAGAACCCAGAAAACATCTAATCCAACTTCTTCATTTTACAAAGAAGGAAAGAATGTTCTAGCATCCCAAGTCTCAGAGTCAAGGTCCCATAACTAGGCAGTGAAAGAAGGTGATACCATTAAAAGGCTGATTTAGGCAGATGACTGACTGTTCCCAAGGCTCATGTGAACTATAATATTGTCTGTTCCGCAAAATATCCTTGTTACATTAATATAAGGAACATAATAAATTTGTAATGAAATATGTTTGCTGGGTATGCTAATTTGTTCCTTGAGAATATCAATTAGACCTTAAAGACATAAGAATTAGAAATGTAAAGATCTACAAGGTCACCCCTGTCCTCCTCCAGAAATAAGAACAAGGATGCTCCCTTATCATATACTTCTATGTGGTATGTCTGGAAAAGTTTCAGATGCCCTAAGTGACATCTAGGTTTCTCTTAATAACCTCTCCTTGCTTTGATCAGATGAGAAAGGAGATATAATTGGATTATCATAGAAAGGAAGAGACCTCTGTATAGTTGGAAGGAATCTTGATGATCATCTTTGGGCATTTGTTATCTCATTCCTTGCCTTTGTTCATATTTTCTCCTCTCCTAGGATGCCCACCCATGTCCTCTCCAATTCCCTGTAAAATACACATGCTTCAAAGCCCAGCTCAAATCCCATCTCCTTTGTGAAGCCGTCCCTAACCTTCCTATCCCCTACTCATCTTTATCTTCCTTTATCTCCTATATCACTGAACGGAAGCCATGTATTATAGTAGTGAAAAGGGCGGGGAGCCAGGCTTCTGGAGACCTTAGCTGTAGTGTTAGTTCTGCTGCCAACTTGGTATATTCCCCTGGGCAATTCAGATAATTCCTTTGGACCTCATTGCCCTCTTCTGTAAAGTGAGGGGTTTACACTTGGTCATCTTCTATCCTGTGTATCTGTACTACTTATTTGGTACCCACTGCTAAATGCTTTTATCCATTTGTGTACTATCTCCCTAATTAGAGTATAAACTCTCAGACAATAAAGACTGAGTCTTATTCATCTTTGTATTCAACACTGTGCTCTGCATAGGGCTTTACACATAAAAAATACTCAAGAAATATATGTAGATTGACTGAAATACAAAGACAAACCATCTCCGAAGATAGCCTCTACTCTCACCCTGAAATCTGGGTGCCCTTTCTAGTATAGGCATCCCCCACTACACGCCCTCAGCCATGTACATCCAAGACATACTGTTACCAATCATGAGGCATTAACCAAGAGCACAGCTATTGTATCAACCACACAAATCAATTTGTAAATGCCTTGAAGAGAACAGGATGCTGAGAATTATCTACACATTTTTGTAAAAGCAAATATTTTCTGAAGACTCTTAGAAGACTGGAGAATTCTAGTCTTAACAAGACAGACTCCCTGAATTTTGTTATCAATGTTTATTTTTTCCTAAAGAACTGTTGATTTCTAGCCATGGTGATGAGTTGAACAGTTGAACACTTTCTAAAGCCGGGTCTCTTTTAGGACATAGTAGAATTAGTGCCTGGCCATCTGAAGGGGGAGGAAGCATACTTTCTGCATCTTTGTGTGAAACAGCAGAAGAGCGTAGTGGAATGTGTCCCGGGCTGGGAGGGAAAAAAGGCCTGAATTTTTCTAGATCCAGCTTCCCCACCCACTGATAAGCTGCAAGGTACAGAACAGTTCATTAGGCTGCTTCATACCTTAGTCTGCCCATCTGTAAAACAGAGATGTTTTATCCTTCCAGAAGTGTTGTGAAACACGTTGAAACAAAGGTACAGCAATGAAATATGTAAATATCAAGTAACATTTTGAAGGGAGATACCTTGGTTAACTGGGGAGTTTTTTATGAAATGTTATAATCATTCATCCTGGTTGTACCAATAATGTGTGTGTGAGCGCACATGTGGATCTTGGTTTTTCTTATTGCCCAGTCTTCAAAACGAGAGTTTGAACTTAACTATATTGTAAACCAAATCAGAATAATAGCTGACATGTATATACTGCCTTTTTCTACAACCAGTCTGAGGTAAGTGGTACAAATATTATTATCTCCATTTCACAGATAAGGGATTGAAGATTCAGAGAGGGTCAATGACTAAATGTTATCTATCATTCCCACTACATTTTTCTATAGATGGGGCAGTTGATAGTGCACTGGACCTCTGGTCAGGAAGACCTGAGTTCAAATCCTGGTTCAGATACTTTTTTTTTGTTACTGTGTGACACTGGGCAAGTCACAACCTCTGTCTGCCTCAGTTTCCTCATCTGTAAAAATGGGGAAAATAGTAGCACCTACCTCCCTGGGTTGTTGTGAGGATCAAATGAGGTATTATTTACAAAGGATTTTGCAGACCTAAAAGTGCTATATAAATGCTAGCTGTTGTTATTACTACGCCATTTTTGCTGTTGAGTCACGTCTGACTTTGTGACCCCATTTGGGATTTTTTTGGCAAAGATCCTGGAGTGGTTTGCCATTTACTTCTCCAGTTCATTTGACATGAGGAAACTGAGGCAAGCAGGGTTAAGTGACTTGCCCAGGGTCACACAGCTGGTAAGTATCTGAGGCTGGATATAAATTCAGGAAGAAGAATCTTTCTAATTCTCAGCCCAGTGCTCTATCCACTGAGCCACCTAGTTGCCCCTTTATTACACCATATTGAGAATAATATTTATTTGCTGAACTCCAAGTGATGAAAAACACAAACAATGCATTTAATTATCTAGCTGCAAGAGAAACATGGGAAGTCATCAACTGATGTGAAGTGCAATAAGCAGAACCAAGAAAAAAACTATTCACAATGATTACAATAATGTAAATGGAAGGAACAAAAAAAAATAGAAATGAAGAACTGTATAATTGTAATGATCATTCTTGGCCAAACAAATTGGAGAGAAAATGCACATTTTTCCCTTCTTTGCCGAGGTCAGGGACTATAGGTATGGACCATTACATACACTGTCAGACTCAATTAACTATGATGAACTGCTTCTCTCACTCTTTCACTTTTATTCTTTGTTACAAGGGATGACTCGGGGTGGGGAGGGGATGAGAAAGGAGAGATACATTTGGAAATTAATAATAATAATAATAGTTAAAATTTATATAACACTTTAAGGTTTGTAAAGCAATTTATGATATTATCTCATGTGATCCTCACAACAACCCTGCAAAGTAAGTGCTATTATTATCCCCATTACATAGATGAGGAAACTGAGGCACAGAAAGGTTAAGTCACTTGCCTAGAGTCACACAGCTAGTAAGTATCTGAGACTGGATTTGAACTCAGGTCTTCCTGATCCTATATCCAGTGCTCTGTCCACTGCTCCATCTACTAATTTTTTTTAAAAATATCAATACTTTTTAAAATCACTAACTTGTAAATAGAGTAATTTAATAAGACTCAGTTATCACCTGGGTTATATTACTGTATTATCTAAAATTATTGTCTCACCCCCAGTCATAATTTTGCCATGTTCTCTCATGTTCGATGATTAGTACAATGACTGGCACATAATAGTGCTATTAAGATTATATATAATTATTATATAAGCTTTAACTATATACATATGTAACAGATAATATATAGAATTATTATGTAAGAATTTTTAAAACATTAAATATTTATTATTATTGTTCAGTCATGTCTGACACTTTTGGAGTTTTCTTTGCAAAGATACTGGAGTAGTTTGCCATTTCCTTCTCCAGCTCATTTTACAGATGAGAAAACTGAGGCACATAGGATTAAATGACTTACCCAGAGTCAAACAGCTAGTGTATGAGGATGCATTTGAACTTAGGTTCTCCTGACTCCAGGCCCAGCACTCTCCAGTGAGCCATGCTCCATACAGATAATGGGCTAAAGTAATTTTTAATTAGGATCCTTTGTGAGTCATTGATTCTATCATTCTATGATTCAGTTTTATGCTTTAAAGACTATCATAAAATACTTTGAGATTCCTTGAGTTTCCAGGTAGAAGTCTGAGTTAAAACCAGTGTAAAAATTTAAGTAAATCAACAAATATGGAGAATTTGATTTAACAATTATCTTTCTAAGCATTTTAAATTATAATGTATTAAAAAAAATAAATTATAATGTATTCCCTGTCTCTTCTCTTTCCTCCAAGAGTCTAAGATGTAACAGGAAGGATAAGAGTATCCACATACCAGCAGTGCTGTAACCTTCCTGAATTGCAGCTTTGCCCAAAGCCTTGACTATGGCGAACACCACCATGTTATCAGCAGCCTGGATTTTTCCTGGCTCCGGTGAGATTTCATGAGTTTCCTTATGCAATCTACCAAACACCACCAATTAATTTCTTTTGGCCTTCTACGTATTAGAGTGAATGTCATGGGGGTCAGGACCATAATATTCGGTGTCTTAATAGCTTTCCTTGAGATTCATTAAAGTATTTCTTAGCAGGGAATGTTTTTAAAGCGAATTAGATTTTTCCCTTATTTGAAAGGTAATGAACCATCTTGCCCCAGGGAAAAAGAAGACACCCTACTTCTTCCCTCTTTTGCTTCCTCCTCTCCTTCGCTGCTTTCCTCCTCTTCTTCTAGATTCTCTGGATTTAGGATTACTGAGAGGCAGGATTAGCTAGACACCCCCAGGATGCAGGCACCTGACTGTTTGGTGACCTAAAGAAAAAATATAAAGAGCCTTCCAGTAACCCTAGGACTTGCAAGTCTCTGACTGCATTGCAGGCCCTGTCGTTATTATAACATAATATATAACATAAGGACCCAAGGCAATAAAAGGTAAAGAGAGTAGAGCTCACATTCACCTTTTTTTTTGTTCACTACAGCATCAAACTCTATAACCTACCAGATTCTGCATGCTAACCAGCCTTGACCTTGAAGAGCTATGTTGTGCTAGGTCTCAAGTATGGTAGAAAAGATATTCAGCATGGTGTAGTGTATGTAAATAGCATTAGATTTGGAGTTAGAGAATGTAGCAATCCACTGCTATGTACTTGTGTGTACTTAGGAAATCATTTCATTTCTCAGGACCTCAGTCATCTTATCTGTAAAATGATAGGATTGGTCTAGATTCTCTCTAAGGTCACTTTCAACTCAAAACTCTTATGATGCTGATACAAAATGGGCAAAGGAAAAGCAGGCTCTCAATACGGCAGTCAATTATTTAGTCCAAATAATAATTAACTAATTCTATAATCATGGAAACATAGAATTAGATGAATGCAAAAGGCATAAAAACACCAACATTACTTCATTGGCAGTCCAAATAACACTAACCACTAACCCAGGATATATAACGGCTTGCCGAATTCCTGGTGCTGAGCATGTTTGTATCCCTATTCCAACCTCTGAGAGCAGCTTCATTCTTCCATCCATACTAGATCTCTTGGACACTTGACCTGTGGCCTGTTCTGACCTTAACTGCCTTCCAAACCGCTAGCAATGCTGGAATTCTCGGGCTCCTAATTCTGCTTCCAATACATCCTATTCTAGACTTCAGAATAAGAAAGACCAATTTGGAACATTTTTGAGTGACTAAGTAAAAAGGGCCTTTACCAAATTAAGGTGTGAAAATGACCCTGGGGGTCTCAGAGGAAAAGAAAATAGAAGAGGCTCTAGCAGGTACCACCAAACTGAAAAGGCTTCAAGTGCAGGCCCAGTGACAGACTATGTGTCTCAAGGGCATATTGCCCAAGTTTGGAAAGATTTCCAATGTTCAATGTATGGTGTTGAAATTTGCAGCTGGAGCAATGTTCTAAGACCATTTATCAAATCATGGAGAAGTTGCAATCTGCATGGGTGGGATTTTATTCCACACAGAAAAAAAAAGTCAAAAATTATTTAAATGAATGCATATACATGGGGAGTCACAGATCATGTGAGAAAAAAAAATGCCCTCTCTAGTCTACCCCTTTAGAATTCTGTGTTGAGGCCTACAACTAGCCCCTAAATAGCACGTATAGTTGTCTTGTTGCAGACTTAGGAGGGTTCTGGATAACGAGATCCAGTGCTGGGAAAATTCTGAGTACCTGAGAAGACTGTCAGCTTTATTGAGGGGACATAGTTACAATGTGTTTTGTTTTGTTTTTTTTTGTTTGTTTTTGGCTAGGCAGTGGGATTAAGTGACTTGCCCGGGGTCACAAAGCTAGTAAGTGTTATATCTCTGAGGCTGGATTTGAACTCAGGTCCTCCTGAATCCAGGGCCAGCGCTCTATCCACTGTGCCACCTAGCTGCCCCGACATAATTATAATACGAAGGACAGACAGGAAGAATGGTGGAAATAGGACAGGTCCTTGATATCCAGTAGAATTGGGTCCATCCAACTGGGGCTCTGGGGGGAAAATGGCACCCATAACTAGTAGTATGGTGCGTTTTTAGAGGGATCTTATCTACATTGAGCAAGGTCAGAAACTGGAGGAAGAGAGGAGGGGCCTGGACCTGAGAATTGGCGGTAACTCATGCTAGTGGAGGAGAGGAAAGATTCCTGGGGAACTGACAGCTAGTTGATATTCCAGCTACCTGTCATGGGGAAACAGGCATCACTGCTGGTCTTTTGCTGAAAGCATAGTGGGGTACTAATGAGCGTTTAAGCATCCTAAGGCCTTCTCTGTTTAGCAGAGTGGGGTCATTACAATATAGTAGGAGGCTAGCTCATAGAAAGAATCAAGATCAACATACTGGGAGTTAATGAAAGGGGCAGCTGGGTGACACAGCAGATAGAGTGCCAGGCATAGTCAGGAAGGCTCATCTTCTGAGTTCAAATCTGGCTTCAGATAGTTACTAGTTGTGGGACCCTAGGCAAGTCATTCAACCTTGCTTGCCTCAGTTTCCTCATCTGTAAAATGAGTTGGAGAAGGAAATAGCAAACCACTCCATTATCTTTGCCAAGAAAACCCCAAATGGGGTCACAAAGGTCAGACATGACTGAATAGACTCAACAACAAGTTAAAGAAATCGATCCTGTGAGAGGTAAGCAACCCTCATCTGGTTGAGACAGGCCAAGTGAGACACTGGAGGAAAGCAAAGAATGCAAAGACCAGGCTTGCATGTTATCAGAGGACCTGTGGGGCACTAGTGACCAAGGGGGCTCAGAAAGTCCAAAGATAAAGGATTGTTTTAGAGTTTAGGGAGTAAAAGGCAGTTGAATGCTTTGTCTGAATTTAAGCTCCCTAGAGGCCCAAGTCTTTTTTATTTCAGAGGCTTGGTACCCCATTCTTACAACTTCTTACCTGTATGGTCCCAGTACTCCAATCTCCCTCTCCCGACTCCAGTCACTTCTGCTGAGTGGAGGGGCCGTATACCAGGTAGGAGAAGGGAAGAGCTGAGGAAACACAAATAACAAGTAATAATAAGATATTACATTTGTGTAGTGGCTTACAGGTTATAAAGTGCCTTCACACTCATACATTCATTTGTTTTTCATAGCAACTGTGTAAGGGGTGGTGGTGTCAGGGTAGGGATTATTGACCCAAGATTCTGATAAAATGTAAGTGCCTTCTGGGTAAGGACCACTTCATTTTTTGTCTGTTTCCCCAGTGCCTTGACACCTTGTAGGCCTTCAATAAATGCTCTGCTTGATTAATTGACCTTCATCCTACAGACAGGGAGCTAAAGGCTATGAGAGCTAAAATCCAGTTACCCAGCAAGTAGATAGAGAAGCCAAGAACAGAAAACAAGGCTTCAGATTCTAAGTCCAGTAATCTTTCCATTATACCTCCTGGCCTCATGGCCACATCTGTTCCATTTCAGACTGGAAAAGCTCATACTTTAAAAAAAAAAATGCTTTTGTATATTTTTTTCAAACTACAGGTAAAAACAATTTTAACATTTGTTTTTTTTTTAATTTTGAGTTCCAAATTATCTCCCTCCCTCCCTTCCCCACTCATTGACAAGGCAAGCAATTTGATAGAGATTACACATGTGCAGTTATACAAAACATATTTCCATATTAGCCATATTGCAAAAGAAAAAAAAACAGACAAAAAAAACCCCAAGAAAAATAAATACAGAAAAAGAGTATGCTTTGATCTTCATTCAGACTCCATCAGTTCTTTCTCTGGAGGTGGATAGTGTTTTTTCATCACAAGTCCTTTGAAATTGTCTTGGATCACTGTATTGCTGAGAATGGCTAAGTCTTTCAAAATTGATTATTGTTACAATATTGCCATTACTACATATATTGTTCTCCTGGTTCTGTTCACTTCACTTTGCATCTGTTCATATATGTCTTCCCAGATTTTTCTGAAACCATCTTGCTCATCATTTCTTATAGCACAATAGCATTCTATCATAATCATATACCACAACTTGTTCAGTCATTCCCCAATATGCATCTCCTCAGTTTCTAATTTTTCTGCCACAAAAAGAATTATTATAAATTTTTTGCACATGTAAGTCCTTTTCCTCTTTTTTTTTAAATCTCTTTGGAATATAAAACTAGCAGTGATATTGCTGAGTCAAAGGGTATGCACAGTTTTATAGCCCTTTGGGCATAGTTCCAAATTGCTGAATGGCAATTCAGAATGGCTGAACAGTTCACTACTCCACCAACAATGCATTAGTGTCCCAATTTTCCCACATTCCCTCCAACATTTGTCATTTTCCTTTTCTGTCATATTAGTCAATCTGAGAGGTATGGTGTGGTACCTCAGAGTTGTTTTAATTTGCATTTCTCTAATCAACAATGCTTTTGAGCATTTTTATATGACTATAGAGAACTTTGATTCCTTTCTCCAAAAACGTCCTCTTTGTAAAGCCCATACTTTAAAAAGAGCAGCTATGTAACTTATACTGAAATTCATCATAGTGTAGAATGTTGGAACAAGATAGAACTTTAGAAATTCAGTTGAATCCAGTTCAGCCACCATTTATCAAGCACTGTCATGTGCCAGAAACTGCAAGGTCCTGGAAATATAGAGAGAGAAATAAAACAGCCTCTCCTCTCAAGGAACTTACATTCTCAGCCTCAGTTTTCTCATCTATAAAATGGAGGTGACAGTAGCACCAACTTCACAGGATTGTTATGAGGAGCAAATGAGGACATTTGCAGTGTTTTATAAACCTTAAAGAGGTATATAAATGCCAGCTATTATTATCTATGGCGAGGAGGATGGAGATGGTATGACTTCCTGGAATTGGTAGTAAGCCAGTAAGAGATTTCTATTTTTAAAAATATATTTCAATAACTATATTTCAATAGAATTGTTTTCCTTTGCAATCCTGCATATTTTATTTTATATACTTATAAAACATTATTCTGAGGAGTCCATATGCTTTACCAGATTGCCAAAGAGGTTCATGACTCCTAAAAAGGTTAAGAACTCCTGACTTTGTCTAACTTACGCATTTTATAGGTGAGGAAACAGAAACTCAGAACGTTTGTGGCTTGCCCAGGGTCACCCAGGGAATTCGTTAGTGAAAGAGATGGGGCCATCCTAACCCTAAGTCCAATTCTCTTTTGTCTTCATCTCATTGCCTGGCCAAGCAATATAAAGAAAGAGAATTTGGATTCTAGGGGAACACAGGCCTTTGTGGTCACCAGGTAAATAATTACTATTAGCTAATGAATATAGGTAGATAGGAAGCTAATACCATCTATGCGTATTTATGTTGCAGAATGCAGCAAAAAGAACCTCTCACAGGTAAACTAAAACAGAGCAACCTGTTCCAGATCTATCATCACCACGTGCCCAGCTGCACCGGGAAGAACAGTGGCTAAAGGAAATTTTCCAGAGAAAGATGTGATACTACTCAAGAGTTTGTTCTTTGTTACTGAATGATTAGCTTTTATGGTGTTTTCCATAAAGCAAAGGATTTGGCCTACAGATTACTGGGAGGGTAATGGGTGTTACATAGTCTCCCTTTTCAACATAACATGATGGTAAGCAACAACAGTAATTATACTCAATCTCCTTTGCTTCAATAGGCAAAATGAAGTTGTGCCCATAAGTTGTTAATTATTAAGTTGAACTAATTTAAATTTTTTAAAAAATGGCTAAGCAGCAGAGGAGTGTTAAATAAGGGAGAAGACCCAAATCCCCCTCTGAAATAGCTCTTCCAAGGAACTGCAGATTTTTATCTGGTTGGAATACCAGATTAGGATCAGATTGCCTTCCCCATATTATACATCATGTCTAAGCTTATTGCAGCAGTGAATGAAGGGCACCACAGAAGGCCACATGTAACAAGCCAACTTTTCTTGGCTCAACTAAAGAGGATGTTCTTTAGGAAAGGGTATATTCTGCTCCTCTTCTATCCCAGCTTCCAAAAGAAAAAAAAATCATCAGCTCCTAAGCACTTGAAGACCAGAATCTGCTTCTTATGTGGGTATAAAAGTCCTCAAGGTAAGCTCTGCTCATTTGGTTTCTCCCAGGCAGCCAACGGAACTTCAGCAGCCACTAAAACACATTCCTGGCAAAGCAGAAAACCCAGTAACTAGAAGTCCTACGCAATGGACTGCTTTAAGGGTATAACAGACAGGAAGCAGGTATGTGTTGCTCATTTTCTACCACCTCTGTGAGGTCTTCCCTGACCACCCCAGTCTGGAAATAATAATAATTATTATTATAAAAACGACAGCTGATATTTGGATAGCACTTTGATGTCAGTGGCCGTTGTCACCCTACCTCTAGAGTAGGGAGACATTCTTTCCTGAATGGGTTCCTTGTTTTGCTCACAGTCTTTTCTCCTCCTCCTGATCTCATACTAGGAGGCTTCAACATACATATTGATATGCTCTCAAACATCCTAACGTCACAGCTCCTCAACTTACTCATTTCATGTGACCTACTCCTCCAGTGCACCTCAGCCACACACAAAAATCACCTTGATCTTGCCATCATTCACAAAGCACTGCTTCAAGGTTCATAAAGTGAAAATTCCCTATCTGATCACAATCTGTTCTTATTCCAACTCTCCCTCTATCATGCAGTGCCAAATCCTGTTATCTGTCTATACCTTGACCTCCAATCTCTCAGCCCTTCTGTTGGTCCCCAACATGCTTGTTCTAAATACACTCTCCTCTCTTCCCCATCATTTCCTTCCACTACAAATTTATGCTACATACCCTCAAGTGGGTCCTCACTGCTGCAAATCAATCTTTTAATGCTACCCTAATTTCCTCACAATCTCACTCACCAGTGACTTTCCATACCCTTTCATCCCTCCTCAAATCTCCCTTGGCTCCCTCTCCCCCTATACTCTTAGTGGAGAATCTTACCTCATATTTGAAAGAAAAGAATTGAGACATCATTTAGCCACTCTAAATTGTTGTTATATTAATAAATAATAATAGTTATAATGATTAGCCAATTCCCTCTCTCCCCTGTTCCTCATCTCATATCGGTCAGATGTCTTTTTGCAACTACGTCTTTCATCCATCTCACTTAATGAGGTGGACCTTCTCCTTAACAAGGTGAACTCCTGGGGCAGCTAGGTGGCGCAGTGGATAAAGCACCAGCCCTGAAGTCAGGAGGACCTGAGTTCAAATATGGCCTCAAACCAAACACTTGACATGTACTAGCCATGTGACCTTGGGCAAGTCACTTAACCCCAATTGCCTTACCAAAAAAAAATAAAAAAACCAAGGTGAATACTGATCCCATTCCAACCTGTCTTCTCTAGCAGATTGCCCCCTCTATTATCCTCACTCTCTGATCACCAGTGTCCACTTACTGGCTGCTTCCCCAACTGCCTACAAACATAAAAATCCTCATTTGATCTATTCATCCCTGCTAGCTATCATTCCATATTTATTCTTCCTTTATGTAGCTAAACTCCTTGAGAAGGTGCTTCCACTTTGTTTCCTCTCAATCTCATCTTAATTCTCTGTGTTCTGGCCTCCAATCTTATCATTCAACCAAAACTATTCTCCCCAATGTTATTAATTATTTCTTAATAGTCTGCTGGTAGGTTTCCATGATGCTAGTCTCTCCACACTCCAGCCTATCCTCCACTCAGATATCAAAAAAAAAAAAGTGATCTTCCTAAAGTACAAGTCTAGCCACATCTCTCCCCCTACTTCCCCCCTTCCCCACACACACATCCTTCATAAACTCCACTGACTTTCAATCACCTCCAGGACCAAATATAAAATCCTCTGTTTGGTGTTCAAAGCCTTTCATAACCCAACCTACTCTGCCCCAAACCTTTTAGTCTTCTTATACCTTCCATCCTCCCTGAATACTCTGCAATTCAATGACACTGATCTCTTTGCTGTTTCTCATACAAGATACTCCACCTTCCAGCTCTTCACTTTCATTGGTTGTCCCCCATGCCTAAAACGCTCTCCTGTCTTGTCTTAGCCTCCTGGCTTCTCTGGCTTCCCTCAAATCCCAACAGCTAAAATCCCACTTTCTAAAGAAAATTTTCCCTATCCCCCTTAATTCTACTATTTCCTTTGTGTATCTCCAATTTGTCCTGTGTGAGAAATGAATATTTCTCTCATATTTAATAATTAATTATTATAGTAGGACCAAGATTTTTCCCCTTTTTTTACTTCCTCATCCAGAAACCAACCAGTGTGGGAAATCTCTCTTAGAGATTTACCCAGGCTAAGATCTAATCAGACAGTAAAAGAAATTCAAAGTATGGCCCAAGTATATAGTCCTACTCATAATGTCTGCTTAGAAAGGCCTGGGGAAAGGTTGATTCTCCCCATTACCAGGACAGGTGATATGGAAATTGATGTCTCTTTGACCAAGATTCGAGTGACCTAAGTCACATACCCCAAGACCCTCATTTTAATATAGCCCACCTCTCAATGTGTTAACTAATCTGAGTTGATTGCCTACCTCCTCTTTTAAGGGCATATAAACTGTGACCCCACCATTAGGGAATCATAGTCATTCCACTGGGGTCTTTGGTCTAAGAGAGAGGGCCAAATGACCATCCTTTTATTTATAATCTGCTAGCCTTATTAATAAAATGATTAAATTACCCAGAAATTATGTCTCTTGAACCTTTTTAAATGTCACACCTATATATATATTTTGCTTATATATAGGTGTTTGCACATTGTCTCCCCCTCTTTGGAAGAGGAGACTGTTTTTTTTTTTTTTTTTGCCCTTTTTCATATTCCCAGAGTTCAGCGCAGTGCCTAGCACACAGTAGACATTTAATAAATGATTACTGACTCACTAATGTCTACAAAGAACTTCACTTACAATTGTCTTCCCTCCTAAACTGCCTTATATTTAACTACTTTGTATTTATCCTCTTTATATTTGTTTATATACTTACATATGTACTTGTCTGCCATCATTAGAATGTAAGTTCTTTGAGGGCAGGAATTGTTTCATTCCTTGTATCCCCAGCACTAAGCACATGGTAGGCACTTAATAAATGCTTGTTCATTGATTATCTCAACTGTCTATAGATTTATAGGATGGTCCTATAAGTTAGGTACTAAAAGTGTGATTATCCCCATTTTACAAATGAGAAAACTGAGGCTCAGAGACCTTAAGCGACTTTCCCATGACCATATGGCTAATAACTATCAGAGTCAGAATTTAAACCCAAGACTCACCTGGCTCTAAGTCTGATATTCTATCTGCTGCACTATAGTGACCAACTGATGAGCTGTTTTTGGCATTTATGAGTTGAAAAATTCTTTGGGTAATTATATCCACAAAAAGAATGAAAAAAAATTTAATTATCACTTCAGAATAAAAGTAGAATTTGTACTGTCAAAAAGCAGCACATGAATTATGTTTTGTCTCCTCTTAGCACTGTGCCTTATACATAATTCAAACACATCAAATAAATCCATGTCTTCATCCATGTGCGTACCTCTCCCACAAATGCAAACTGCAACGCATCTCTGGCTTAGTGGACAGTTGCTATCGCCAAGAATACTTCATTCCCTGAGGCCCAACTTTCCAACAATGAATATCTCTGCATTTAGCTTGGTCAGTCCTCAGACAACAGATGCATACCATCTATTGCTGAGAAAATACTAACAGCCTTTCTAGCTCTTAAATTATCTTTCTACTTTTAGATTTTAAGTTGATCAAGTCAAATCAATAAGTACTTTTAATTGTGTCCATGTGCCAGGCACTGTGCTAACCCCTCGGTATACAAAGAAAGGAAAAGACAGTGTTTGTTCTCAAGAAGCTCCTGATCTAATGGGGGTGGGGGGACAACATGCAAACAACTATATACAAACAAGAAATGTACAGGATAAATTGGAAATAAGTAAGAAAGGGAAGGTATTACCATTAAAGGGAGACTGGGAGAAATTTCTTGTTGAAGGTGAGCATTTTAGGTAGGACTTGAGGGAAACTAAGGGAAGTTAAGAGATGAGGAGGAAGAAGGTTCTAGGCAAGAAGGACACTCAGTGAAAATGTACTGAAGGAAGATGGAATATCTTATGCTAGGAACAGCAAAGAGACCAGAGTCACTGGAGTTTAGAACTTATGGAGGGGAGTAAAATGTTAACACCAGAAAGATCAGAAGGGGCCAGGCTATGAAGGGCCTTAAAAACCAATCAAAATGATATCTATTTGATTGTGGAGGTGATAGGGAGCCACTGGAGTTTACTGAGTAGGGGAGTGATGTGGTCAGACCTATGCTTTATTAAAATAACTTTGGCAGTTGAGTGGAGAATGGGTTGAAGTGTCAAGAGATTTGAGGCAGGGAAACCAACCAGCAGGCTGTTGTAAAAGTCCAGGTGTGAAGTGATGAGGGTCTACACAAGGGTGGTGGCAAATCTGGAGGAGAGAAGGGGTCATATGTGAGAGATGTTGTAAAGATAGAATCAACAGGATTGGGCAACCGATTGGCTATGAGGGATAAGAGGAAGTGACGAGTCCAGGATGACACTTAGGTGTCTCAGGAACTGGGAAAATGGTGGCTCCTTGGACAGTCATAGGACTGCTTTTGAACAGTTTCTGTGTTGTATCTGTCTTTCTATCCTCATGCCTAGCATAATACCCTGCACTTGGTTGGCATTTAATAAATGTCTGTTGAACTGAGTTGGTAAGATCTGCCAGGGCTTGCACTCCATTGAGATAGTCTTTGATAACTCAGTCATCTCCACTCTCTGATGAGATGTAGAGCAGGAATTCTTAACCTGAGGCCCACTATGAATAAGTGGCAAGGGATCAATCAAGAAATATTTATTAAGGGGCAGCTAGATGGCACAGTGGATAGAGCACCAACTCTGGAGTCAGGAGGACCTGAGCTCAAAACTGACATTTACTAGCTGTGTGACCCTGGGCAAGTCACTTAACCCCAATTGCCTAACCAAAAAAAAAAAAAAGGAAGAAAGAAATATTTATTCAGTCCCTGCTCCACGTCAGGCACTATGCTAAGTCCTGGGGATACAAAGAAAGGCAAAAGACAGTCCCTACTCTCCAGGAACTTGTGGTTTAACTGGGGAGACAACATGCAAACAACTCGTACAAACAAGTTCCATACAAGATAAATTGGAGATAATCTGCAAGGATTATCTGCAAGTATTAAAATTACAGGGTCCAGGAACTTGGATGGGAAGAAAAAAATAGTCTTTACTTTCACTATCTTCCAGCTGAACTCTAGCATTTCCATAAATTATTTAAAAGCGTTATTCTGAGGATGGGTTCCATAGTCTTCACCAGACAACCTAAAGAGTCCATGATACAAAAAAGGATAATAAACTGTGCATTAGAGGATGACTCTAGGTGGGAGGCCTTGTGTCATAAACACGTGAAATGGAGTTAAACTGAATTCTTTCATCAACTATGTTATAAACTCCTTGAAGGCAAAAATTTTGTCTTAATTTCTTTGAATCCCCCACAGAGTCCATCAGCATGCCTTCTTCATAGGCAGCATTTCAGTAAATACAGTTAGTTTGGCTCAAACAACAGGATGGCAGGTGACCCCAGCACTAGAGGGCTTCCAGCAAAAGCCTTGGATGTCTACTTATCAAAAATGTTATAAAGACATGTCTCCTTCAACTAGTCAAACTGGATGAGCACAAGGTGACCCTGAGAATTTTGTGAAACAAGACAAGGTGGTGCCTTCCTGATTCCTTCATGTTCAAGCCTCCCTCCATTCACTTCAATACAGAATATAAAGTCTCAGCTAATACCTTTCTCTTGGACTCTGGGTGGGAGGGAAGGGGTTGACTAAATATCTTTGGGTGCACAGCTGCTCTATGCCCTACTCACTGTGGGATGGTTCACTTCCTGAGCTAATGGCCTAGAATCAGATCATTTGGTTCCAAGCAGAGGCTGATTGCACTGATCTCACCACTGGGGCTTGAGTCTTGATGGCTTCCTTGGGGTGTAGCACAATTTACCATGATTGCTGATCCTTGATTAGGTGGGATCCTGAGAGGCTGTGGAGAATGCTGATGGTAGAAACTGAATGTGAAGGAACTCAGGGTTGTTTTAAGGACAGAAATGAGATGTTCTTAATGTCATGGGATGAAGACATCAGTAAAGAAGTAGGAGGGGATTGCTGCAGATAATACTCCTAGCTGTGGCTTAGAAAACTCTCCAGAGTGAGACTCCAGGGCCAGACTATGGGCATTTCTCCAATAGCCTGTGAAAGTCAGAGGTTTGGGGTTTGTTGGTGGGTTTTTCTTTTTCTTTTTCTTTTTTTTTTTTGGTGGGGGGAGGTATCCCTTCACTCTGTTCCTAGTTAGAGGGAAAGAACATCAGAGGCAAATTTAGGATTTAGGTCTGGAAGAGACTTTAGAGGTCATCTAGGCCTGGGGTTTTTAACGTTTTTGTGGCAGATACCCCTCTGGCTGGTCACTGAAGCTTATAGACCCCTTCTCAGCAGAATATTTTTCAATGTAAAAAAATAAAATGCATAGGATTGCCAAGGAATTCAGTTATAATGAAATGTAGTTATCAATCTTTTTTTTTTTTAAAGAAAGAAATCACGGACACTGACTCCAAGTTAAGCAACCCTGATTACATCCATCCCCCTCATTTTACACATAAGAAAACTGAGGCCCAGAGAAATGAAATGAACTGCTCAAAGTTTCCCAGACATCAGATAGCAGAGATAGCCACATTCTCTGACTACAAATCCTGGGCTTTTCCCATTTTGTCGAGCTGCCTTAGTTTTGCTGGTGAGGCCTTGCCCAGCTGCCTGACATCACTGGCATCTGCCCAGTCTACTCTGTGGATATAGCCCAACCCTGGAAGGCCCTTTCTGCATCACACAACTCCAAATCCAGAGCCAAATAATGCAAAGGCATTTCTGAAAGAAACTGGGCCACGTCAGATAATGAATTCTTGTCCATCACATGAACCTTTCCATGGTTATTTAAGAACCTATTCAATTTTATTTTCTATTATAGTCAGATACGGTATTCTTATAGAATACCTGTCAACAACTAAAAGGATGGTGATATTTCCACTCAACATCTTGCTACAGAATCATAGACAAAAGGCATAATGTGTACAACAAGTGATCTTTAAGGTTTTTTCCCAGCTCTTATAATCTGTGGTAGTAGGAAGACTGGCACCAACATGCAGTAGATGAATACATTAATACCAGCTGGGAAATAGTAGATTGGGTTCACTCTGGCTGCTGCCTCTTGAAGTACATAGTCTATACTTTTCTTTTAATCATTTTTTTACAACACTTTAGGGTTTATTAATAATAATGACAATGACAATAGGTAGTATTTATATAGTGCTGCAAGGCTTAGAAAACACACATCCTATCTCATTTGATCTCCCCAACAAGCTTGGAAGGTAGGTGCTATTATTATCATTCCTATTTCACAGATGAGGAAACTGAGGTACAGAAAAGTTAAGTGACTTCCTCTGGGTGATATATACAGCTAGTAAATGTCTGTGGCAAGATTCAAACTGACGTACTCCTAACTTCATGTCTAGTATTCTATGCACTGTGCCACCAATTTTACAAAGCTATAATCTGTTCTTCTCAGATATTCTGTACTTCAGTTAAGAATGTTTTTCTGTGTCAGCAGTTATAGTATCCCTCAAAATTGAATGTAAAACATAAATTGAAAAAAGAGATAAAACATAAAAGAAAGAAGAGAAAGGGAGATCATAGATTTAGAGTAGGAGGAGACTTTATAGGTCATCTGGTCTAACCACTTAATTTTATATCTAGGTGGTACAGTAGATAGAGTACTGGACCTGGAGTCAGGAAGATGTGAGTTCAAATCCAACCTCATACATTTTCTAGCTATGTGACCCTGGGCAGGTCACTTAACCTCTCTTTGCCTCAGTTTTCTTAACTGTAAAATGGAGATGATAATAGCATCTGCCTCCCCGGGTAGTTGTGAGGATGGAATGAGATAAAAATTATAGGGGCAGCTAGGTGGAGCAGTGGATAGAGCACCAGCCCTGAAGTCAGGCGGACCTGAGTTCAAATCCGGCCTCAGACCAAACACTTGATACTTACTAGCTGTGTGACCCTGGGCAAGTCACTTAACCCCAATTGCCTTAAAAAAAAAGAGAGAGATAATAATTATAAAGCACTAAGCACTGTGCCTGGCAATAGTAAGCCTTATATAAATGTTAGCAATTATTATTATTATGACATGTAGTGGATGCCCTTCCCTACCCTGGAGCATGCTTAGTCACCATTCCTGCAGACAGAAGGCATGGAGGCTTGGAGTGAGCCTATTTCTAGCTCTTCATAGCTTAGAGTTGCTTACAAAGGGAGTTACTTAATTGGTTTCGTATCCAGAATTCAGTGGATAAACAAAAGGGGCAGCCCAACCCTTTACCTTGCTAGCTTTATTTTCGACTGTAGACTCTTTTGAGCTGGTCCAGAGAGTCTGGTTGGGGAGGTGAGCCCTGTCTGCCGCCTGGTCTCTATGCAGGCCCTGAGCATCTCTCTTTTTTATGTTCATTCTTTCCTGATCTTGGGTAAATGCATCTATGACTGGTATCAACCTTGTTAGTTTCTAAAGGTCTATAGGTCTGTGGCTGGTGGTGTAGGATAGAGTACTAAACTCCTCCCAAAGCTTTCCTTTATAGAGGGCCAAAGTGGGACTTCTAGCTCACTCCACTCTCCATCTTTAGCTCTTCTTGGTTTCAATTCCATGATACAAGACACTCCTGCTCTAGAAACTTCCTTTTCTATGTTGTTTTCCCCCATTCGATTGTAAGCTCTTTAAGAGACTATCTTTTTCTTATTTGTATCCTCAGTGCTTAGCACAGTGCCTGGCACATAGTAGGAGCTTAATAAATGCTTATTGAATTGAATTGAAATGGCAATAACATTCACTAGATGAATAGCAGCTAAGAGCAGAAATGTCTGCTTTAGGAGGAGAAAACAAAGCGATAAAGGAGGACAGTCCTCCAGGGAAGGAGGCAGCCCTAGAAAATCTGCATGACCTCCTGTGTATTAAATAGAGAGTCCATTGAAAAGAGAGTGTCCAGTACTGAGGTGAAATATGAAATGCTTAATTAGCAACCTTTGGGTGGTGCAGTAGCTAGAATGCAAAAGTCAGGGAGAGCTGAGTTCAAATCTAGTTTTAGATACTTACTAGCTGTGTGACTCTGGGCAAGTCACTTAACCTCTCTTTGCCTCAGTTTCCTGATAGATAGAATGGGGATAATAATAGCATCTACTTCTAGGGTTTTTTGTGAAAATCACATGAGATCATAATTGTAAAGCACTTAGCACAGTGCTGGCACATAGTAAGCAAAAATGTTAGTTATAATCATCATTAGCACTACTTTAAACCATCTTTGGCCTCCCAATAGACTGTAATCATAGTTATTAGTGGTTACTAAATCCTATTTAAATCATTCTCTTAATGCACACTGTGATTCTTCAAGTATTAGTATTGCTTTTTGTGGTTCATCTTGTACGTCCACTATCTCTTTTACTTTACTCTGTGGGGAGAAAAAGATGTGAGCCAAAACTTTTGACTGTAATTAGCACTGGCCCTGGGATGATGGGTAAAGGTTTGTTATCAAGCCAGTGAGTGTGAGAACAGGGATCTTAATCCCCTAATTAGAGCTCAGATTTCTTTAGTAAAGAACCTAGTTCAATGCTAAATGTTTGGGTATAGAAAACAGGCACTGGTATAGCACGCAAGCCTCTAGGAGTCCCAACAGAGCATTGGCCTCTCTCTGTTACATACAGATGAAGAAACAGGCTCAGAGAGAGAAAGTGATGTGTTTGTCATTGGTCACACAGGGAGTAAGTGACAAAGGTGAGATGTGAACCTGGGGCCTCAGACTCCAAATTCATTGCTCCTTCTACCGTACCACAAAATGTGACGAATCATTGTACTTGGAGTAAAGAGAGGCCTGGGGGGCACAGTAGATAGAGCACCGGCTCTGGATTCAGGAGGACCTGAGTTCAAATTTGGTCTCAGACACATAACACTGACTAGCTGTGTGACCCTGGGCAAGTCACTCAACCCCCTTGCCTAGCCAAAAAAAAAAAAAAGAGAGAGAGAGAGAGAGAGGCCTGGTTTTGAACCTTGCTTCTGACTTTGTGACCTTGGCAAATAGAAAAAAAAACAAACCAAAAACCCCATACTTCTAGTACCTACTTCCCAGGGTGGTCAGTGGGTTTCTGTATGGATTTGTAAACCTCTGAGTGCCTCCAAAGTCTAAGGAAGCTATTAAAGCTTAATCTTTGGGATACCCTATGTATGCATGTATATATACACACATGTGCACATGTGTATATAGATGTCTGTGTGCATATATGTATAGCACACACAAATATATTTCATTAGTTATTATTGTAGAAAGAAAAGGAAGGTAGTTATTGCTTGCATAAGACCAAGTGGGCAGGGACTACTCATCCTCCATTCTTCAGACATCTCTGCAGCCCTTGGATAGATTATTTCAGGTAATAATAAAGTTATTGTGAATTGTTTCTATAGCTATAGAGCAGCTAAAGAAGAAGGTCTGATGATGAAGTCTGGGAATGAGCTTTCAAACTTGTAAAAGGCAGTGGGCGTAAGACATGCAACAGGCAAAGCCAGGTTAGGGAAAAACCCAGTAGCCTGATTTCATACAGATCTCAAGGTCACACAGATCCAAAGTGAAAAAGCTGGGATTCAAACCTAGGTCCACAGTCAATGCTCTTTATATCACACCACCTTGACTTTCTGAGAGGGCAGCAGTAGCAGCAGCCCAAAGGGTAATATTGGAGTGGGAGGATTGTATGTATTAAAGCTGGTCATTAGATACTGACAAACTAGTAAGCCTAGGCTAGGTTTACCTCCATATTAATTTATTCTCTTTTACACCCTTGTGTGATCAGAATAGAAACCCTTTAAAACTGAGCAATCACATTTGACTCTATGGTTTCAGAGTTTTCCAAGAGAATTGCTTTGTCAATATTCCTACAATGTCTGCTAATACAGTAGAGAAAATTCTGGACCACCCACTTCCTTGATCTCTGGCCATTGCCTGGGTTATTTCAAGGTAAGGCTTTGAAATGCAAATACATGAATTTCATTAGGGAAGCTGAACTACTCCTTCCTCTATTAACTCAGTACACTGAATTTCTGATTTAGTGGTTCTCTTTAAAGCTTTCTTTTGAAGCCCTTAGCCCCTATGTCTCTTCTCCCTAGGTTGCTAGACTAGGGCATTTGTAGAATCTTAGAGCTGAAAGAAAACGTAGGTCATATTGGACCTAGAAAGAACCTTAGTCCTTTAGATCAGTAATCAGCCCTTAGAGTGGAACTGATCAACTAGCATTTACTAAGTGCTGACCTATGTGCCAGTGAAGGTGTCTTGTGTTAAGCATAGGAAATACATAGAAAGGGAAAAAACAGTCCATGTGCTTAATTAAGCTTACAGTCTAACAGGGGAGACAACATGCAAACAACTATACACAAACAAGATATATACAGCAGAAATTGGGGATAGTCTCAGAGGGAAGTCAGTAACATTAAAGAGGACTGGAAATGGCTTCTTGCAGAAGGTGGGATTTTAGTTTAAACCTGAAGGGTTGGGTTTAGAGGTTTAGGGGTGCTGGGACCCCAAAATCACAACACAGGTCCTGCCCTAATGAATTCGACCCAAGCCTTCTTTCAGCCAAAGACAAGGTTTATTAGAACATCTGCCATATTGACCAGACTCTGAAGGAATCTAAACATTTGTATCACTAACGAAACCGGCCAGATCTTGAGAATCCGAGCCTTTGGCTAGACTCTTAAAGAATCTGAGTACCTTAATGGAGACAAGATGAATCTTATATACAGAAAGACTTCGGGAGGGATCCAGGAGTAGCCAAGTAGTTTGGGGTGACTGGAGGAGGGGGCCTAAGGAGGATCTGGATGGGAGGGGTGAGTAAACTGGGATAAACAGTACACCAGGGACCTGGACTACAAGACCAAGGGAGATAGGATTAAGGGTGGGAAGTGGCCAGAGGCAACGGGGAGGTAACTAAACTGAATTGGGAGATTTCATGTAGCCACAATGAAAGGCCAGTTGAGTGGATTAAAGTCTCAGGCAAAGGAAAAGTCCAAGGATTTTCTTTTTTGGGGTCCAGATCCCATCCCCATCAAAGCCAGGAGGCTGAGACAAAGAGAGATGGAATTTGAGAGGTAGAAGACCACAGTAAAAATACCTAGATGGAATGTCCAGTGTCACTGAATCAGAGTACACGGCAGGGAGAGAAAGATAGGAAAGGACCAGGTTATGAGGGGCTTTAAAAGCCAAACAGAGGATTTTCTATCTGGTCCTGGAGGTCACAGGAAGTCACTGGAGTTTGATTAAATGAGGGTAGGGGTGACCCAGTCAGATCTGTGCTTTAGGAAGATCAATTTGACAACTGAATGGAGGTTACATTGAAGTGGGAAGAGATTTTTAGGCAAGAACTCCAACTACTAGGGCATTGAAATAGTGTAGGTGTGAAATGATGAAGGCCAGCACCAGAGTGGTTGCAGTGTCAGGAGAGAAGGGGGCCTATTCTAGAGATGGAGACCATAGGCCTTGAAAACTGATTGGATAGTGGGAAGGAGAGTGAGAGAGGGAGGAGTTGAGGATGATACCTAGGTTTGCAGCCTGGGTAACTGGGAGGATGGTGGTATTCTGGCGAGTAATAGGAAAATTAGGAAGAGAAAAAAGTTGGGGTTTGTGGGGGGAAATAATGTGTTCTCTTTTGGACATGCTGAGTTAATAGATGTAGAGCTAGGAGGCACCTTAGAAGTCATCTAGTACAATCTCTCATTCTACAGATGACAAAGCAAAGACCCAGAGATGTAGGTGACTTGCCTAAGGTGACATCATTATTTCATTCATTCAAAAACACTGATGATGCTTTTGAATCCAGAAAGGAATATTGTTTTGGTATGGGAAATCATGAGCTGGTTGATTTAGAAAAACATGGAAAGACTTGGACTTGAGAAGGAAGATGCTGTCTACCTTCAGAGAAACAGATCATAAGAAGAAATAAGCATAGTACAGTCTTGTATATAAGTCTATGAGTGTATATGTCTATATATGTCTATGTTTATGTCTATGTGTGTATGTGTGTGTGTGCGTGTGTGTGTGTGTGTGTGTGTGTGTGTGTGTGTGTGGCCATGCTTAAATTTAGCCTTCTTTTCAGGGAGGAAGGGGAAAAATAAAGTAAAAAGTACACAGCCGAGAACAAAAGAAAACCAACAAGGAAGCAAAGAAAAGCTGGGCAGCTTTGAAATCAATGTGTAGTATTTATTATATAGGTTTTCTTGAAATGGGAATTTATTGTTTTATAATGAATCCTCTTCTATGGTCTGCTGTGTATATGGCAATGTTTTTTTTTTCTTTTCTCATTTTGTATTTAAGTGTAAAATAAAAAAATTACCAACCTCCCCCCACCAAAACCAAACAATAACAACAAAAAAAATGAAAACAAAAACATTGATGAAGTACTTACAGTGAGCCAAGAACTGGAAAAACAAAGGGGAAGATGTGATATTTAGATAAGACTTCCATAATAGAGCTTAGTCTAGTAAGGAGATAAGATGCAAATATGTAACTATAATACATAATATTATATGGTAAGCATTAAAAGCAAAAGCACAATGTGAAGTCTGAGGGGAAAGGTCATTACTGATCAGAGGAGGCTGAACAACAAATATGGCAGTAGAGTTGTCTTTTAAAGTTATGGTCTCCCAAACATCGGTGGGGGCTTCCTGAGGACTAAGGCTTGACCCCAAGTGGTGTACAACCAATCAACCATAGGAAGAGAATGTGGGTCACATCCTTTCCTCCCTGCAAAAGCCAGTTGTAGGGCTTGTCTCCAATATAAACACACCTACCATTATTCTCCAATTCTACCCTACTCAGCCTCTCCCTCAGATAGCTGTAAGCCCCATTTTCTCCCTAGCCACTGCCTTCTATGCTTCATGGATTCCTTGAGGCAGTCACTACCTGGGCACCCATTGCAGCATCGGCAAAGGTGGCTTTGGAAAACTACATTTCCACCCTGAGCAGAACCCCAGAACATTTAGCCCTTTCCCCTAAAGTGGGTGAAGGGTGGGCTCAATCCTCTGGGAGATGAATTAAATCAATAAATCAACAAGTATCTATTAAGTGCTAACTATGTGCTAGATACTATTTTAAGGCAAAACCAATTCTTACCCAAAATGAGGTTATATTCTGATGAAAGAGATACCATGTAATAAATAGGTATATATAATATAAAGAGTGGACCAAAGGTTAACCTTAGAAGGGAAGGCCCTAGTAGCTGGGGAAAGGCCAGGAAAGGCCTCCTGCAGAAGGTGTCTTTTGAAATGTCTAGAAGGAAGCTAGGGATTCTAAGAGTGAAAGGTCAGGAAAGAGCTTTCCAGGCATGGGGGACAACCAAAGAAAAGGCTTGGAGATGGGAGATGGAGTTCTGTATAGAAGGAAGAACAAGTAGGCTGGATCATGGCATGGAGGAAAATAAAGCCTGGAAAGGAAGGAAGGGATGCTGGGTTGTGAAGAACATTAAATACCAAAAAGTCTTACTCTCCTTTTTTTATTTCCAATGGAACAGAATGAGGCTCACAGAATTCATAGGCATGGATGACTTATGATCTGCATGCTTCATCTCATTATATCATTTTTGCCCCTAAACCTACCTTTATTCTGAACTTCTTTTTCTGTCAAGGGCACTGCCAGCTTTCCAGTCACCCAGATTCACAACCCTGGTATCTTCTCCTACTAACTTTCACTCCCTCTATATACCCATTCACTTGCCAAATCTTGTCATTTTTTAATTTCACAACACATCTTGTTTGTTTCTTTCCACTCACACAGCCAGTTCCCTTACTCAGACCCTTATCACTTCTCTCCAGGACTGTTGAAATAATCTTTTTTTTCTTTAATGTTAATGTTTTTTGCTTCTCTTCTTCTAGATCATCCTTCACTTCTGAATATTTGCATTCCCAATCTACACAGTTCTAGCTTTACATAAGTGGACAATTCTGCAGACCTCTATGTAAAGTCATTTTTGTGTAATGTGAATTTGCCAGTGGACTTAGGGAGGGAAACAGGAAGGGTACTGAGAGGCCAGGAGGATGATAACTAGGTTTGCAGCCTGCGTAACTGAGACGATGGTGGTATTCTGGATAGTAATAGGAAAATTAGGAAGAGAAAACAGTTCAAGGACTTGTGGAGGCCAGGGACAGAAAGCAAGAGCAAGAGGAGGAGCGTTAGTGGCGGGGCCAGCCACATGGGAGCCTAGCCAGAACCAGAGGAAGGGGTTGGGGGGAGGATGCAGACACCTGGGGGTCAGACAGGACACAGAAGAGAAAAGACAAGCAAATGTGGGAGTGGGGAAAGACACTGGGGGTAGGAGTGGGCTGGGGCAAAAGTCTCCTCTCTTCGTGCAGAAGTCTCAAGCCAAGCCCCCAGACAACAGACATCCCTTCTGCTTTCACTTGGGAGGGTTTGTTGTTGTTTTGGGGTTTTTGTTGTTTGTTTTTGGTGTGTTGGGTGGGGTGTGAAACCAGAGAGTACAGAGCTGAGGAGCGGGAGCAGAGGGAATTTAGTAATTTCACAGTAAATGTAGGTGGGTTTTTTTTTAATGTAAATTTCTTTCAGAATTCTTTATTTCAAGTCAAATTTGCATAATGCTAATTTATGTAAAGCAAGAACTGTCTATATTGTTTTTTTTTTTTGTTTCTTTGGTGAGGCTTACTATGCAGATTCAAAATTTTCTATTCTGCTAATTATTTTTTGCTGTGCAGGTCAACATTCTGCTCTCAGAATTCTCATTTCTCTTTTAAACCACTTAGGAATAGTGTGTTTTGGTTCTATGTTCTCCTTAAATTCCACAGGGTCCTCTATCTCCTCAAATGTTGGATAATTTTCCTTTATTTTGCAGTATTTATTCATAAATGCCTGAACTTGTTTACTAGAGCTGGAAGCCATATGTTGTTACTATTTTTTTTTCCTGTTGATTTATCTGTTTATGTTCAAGGTCTTTGAGATTTCTTCTTTCTGAAATCTTTGGTATTTTCAGTCTCCCCCACCCTCGCCCCATTTTTCTTATCACTTATTTCCTAATTCCCTTCCCTGTGATTGTGGTTTCCTTGGGGGTTGGATCTCAAAGCATCTCAGCCCCAGCCCACACTGGGCAATTTACATTGGTCAGAACTGGCCCCAGATGGGTGCTGTATTTTTTCCATCTGGCTTGGTGGAGTGCTGAACAGCCCCTCACACTCATGAGAGCTGTCCTGGTGACCTGCCTCACTCCCCCTGTTCCTCAGTTCTCTGGCCTGGACCTAGCATTTTAGAATCTGTTTTCCCCAGAACCAACAGTTTAGAGCTTTGCAGTAATAGTGCTTCTGAGTTGTGGCACCTGGCATGCTTTTGCTTCTGAAAGTCTGTGGCCAAACTGGCTGTTGAACCCTAAACACACTTCTGCAGCTTTAAGCTGGGGTCTCTGAGGCACTGAAAGGAGGGAGTGGCAACTGGGGTGCTGCGGTACAGTGTCCTTGAGTCGGCTAGTGCAGCCTTGCTGCTGGTGGCATGGGAGGTAAGGTAAGGGTGTTGAGTGAACTCAGAGCAGTGAGCATCAGTTCCTGGGTATCTGGGTTTGGTTTGGTTATTTTTTTCTTTTTAACCTTGTTTTGGATTCTGGGTGTTCCTTCTAGGGTCACCAATAACAAAAGAATTTTGCTTTATATCTACAGTCCCCCACAAAGAGAAGATGTATAAATATACAGGATCTGTAAATAAAAACAGGATACATTTAAGGAAGAAAACACCAAGCAGAAAAAGGCAGTCAGGAGCCCCCAAGGCCCAGCCTCAGCAACCCTAGCCAAATCTCTACTTGAGCTGGCAGATACCATGCTACCAGGGCGAAGGAAAGGGCATTGTCCCTTATGGCATGGAGTTGCATGTTACATAGAAGAGTAGAAAGCAAAGAGATATGTAGAAGCTGCCTCTCCATTCTAAAAATGATGCAGCCCTTCCCTTGCCTCTCCTGCATGGCTAAGGAACCAACAAGGGGATTGCTCAGTCATCTCAGGTAGAGGAGTCCTTCAGCATCCCATAATCAGGCCAGAAGCAGGCAGGAAAGCCTCGTGCATGCTCCATTGGGTGCAGGCCCTAGTACATAATATGTTAGGACAGAATGTAATACAATTAGGAGCATTGAGAAGTAGGAGAAATGGGGGGAAATTTCAGAGAAGCCAATTTTGTCTCTGTGTGAGGAAAGGGGCTAGGAGGGAGCTGTCCCCACACAAGACATAAACCTCTTCACCTTCACAGTTTGGCCATAGAGAAAAGGTACTGGTTCCTGCAAGTAACTACAATGTGCTAGCATTTTAGACAAAAATGAGAAGCAATACCTGTCTTCAGGTAGAGTTCCCTACCCATGTTTATGATAACCACCCAAGTGACCCTTCCCAGATTCCTGCTGAGATACTATTCAAATTAGTGGCAGATTCTTTGCATCTGTCCCAGTGTTTGTCTAAGTGATAAGCCCTTAACAAATGTTTACTGATTGATGGAGTCTATGGCCTGAATATAAACCTGTGGAACCCTCAGCAGGTTCCCTCTCCCAACAAGAGTTTCTTCATCCACAAAATGAGGAGATTGCACTAGATGATTCTCAAATTTCCTTCTAGATAGAAATCTATAAAGACTAACATTGTCTCATTGCACCTTTTACCTAGGCCTACTCTCTGGGCTCAAATGGCATGAATATAATCTCTTTCCTCCTCAACAGATGTACATGTATACTTGAAAACAGCTATCATTCTCTCCTTCTCTTCTGCTCTCTCCCCAATCTCTCATGATTTGGGATCATAAAGTGATGGAATGTCAAATCTAGAAGGACCATTAAAAATCTAGACTAACCTCTTCCCTCACTTTCACCTTGCCATTTTACAGATGACCAAACAGAGGCTCAAAGTAGGGAGATGACCTGTCCGAGGTCATACAGCTAGTAAGTAGCAGAGCTGGGTCTAGAGCCTGTACTGTGCTCTAGTACGGAGGCTAGCCTGCACAGGGCAGCAAGGTGGTGTGGGGGAAGTGGAGGAAAAGAATATGAAGGGTGCAAGACTCACATCTCCTTCTCCCCCTCCGTACTCCACACAGCCACTGAAGTGATTTTCCTAAAGTTCAGGCCTGACCATTTCACCCTCTCTCCACCCAAACACACACACATGGTAGATGTACATAGACAAATTCCAGTGGCTTCCTCAAAAATAAACTCCTTTGACATTTAAAGCTTTTCACAGCCTTTTCTGATTTACTGTACATTATCCCCCTTCATGCACTCTCTGGTCCAGCCAAACCAGCCCCCAAGCTGTTCCTCACACAACATTCCATCTCTTTGTGTATCCCATGCCTGTTCCCATCTCCACCTCAGGTAACCCCTGGTTTCCTTCAAGACACAGCTCAGATCTCCCATACTTCACAATACCTTTCTGGGCCTGCAGCTGATAGTAACTTCCTCACCACTTCTATTTATTTGTTTTGTATGTGTTTTGAATACATGCATATGTGAATATGCATATATTGAATATTGAATATATGCATATGTGCATGTTGTCTTCTCATTAGGCTTTAAGCTCATGTAAGAAAGGGCCCATTTCCAAGACATTTTCAGCGTCTTGAATAATTTCTTTCATATAGTAGACAGTTTATAAATGTTTGTTGGCTATTCCAATAGTCTGCTTGTTGGTCTCCCTGCCTCAAGTTTCTCTCTACTCTAATCTGTCCTCCTCCACTCAGCTATCCAAGTCATTCCCTAAAACACAGGTTTGACTACATCAGCTCCTCACTCAATAAACTCCAGGGGCTCCCTATCACTTCTTGGATCAAATATGAAATCCAGTTTGGCATTTGAAGCTCTTTTTATTCTCTGCCCTCTCCCCCATCTCTTTCTAGTCTTCTTATACCTCCCTCCACCCTCTCCAGACACTTACTCTCAAATCCAGTGACACTGGTCTTGCTGTTCCTCACACAAGACACTCCATTTTCCTACTGGGCATTTTCACAGTTGTCCTCCATGCCTGGAATGTTCTTTCCGCTTGTCTCTGCCTCTTGGCTTCCCAGGATCCTTCAATTTCCAGCTAAAATCTCACCTACAGGAAGCCTCTCCTGCTCCCCCTTAATTCTCCAATTTATCATGTATACAATTTGTTTCAACACAGTTGTTTCATATTGTCTCCCTCATTAGATTGTGAGCTTCTTGAAGGCAGAGACTGTCTTTTTTAAAAATTTTATTTATTTCTCTTTAGTTTTCAACATTCACTTCTGTAAGATTTTGAGTCTAAATTTTCTCCCCCTCCTTCTACGCCCCTTCCCCAGACAGCATGCAATCTGATACAGGCTATACATTTACAATTATATTAAATATATTTCCACATTAGTCATATTGTGATAGAAGAATCAGACAGAGACAGAGAGAGACAGAGACAGAGACAGACAGACAGAGACAGACAGATAGACAGAGAGACAGAGAGAGATGACAGATCACAGATCAGAATGGAAGGGTAAGATGGAACCCCCAATTATGAAAGTGAAAGTTTAAGTTCCAATGTCATAAATTTAAATTCTGAGTTGCTAAGCAATAAATTAAATAAGACCTCTCTAGCTTATATGTTAAATGCAAATGAAACATATACAAGGAGTCTCCTTTCTAGATCCCCTTTTGAATTACATGGGGCTGCTCGGTCAATATGGATTTTTTGCTTTCATTCCAGTAAATCAGTAGGATTACAAACACTTTAACTGGAGATGAAGATCAACTGTGCACAGTATCTACCAGAGGTTAGAGGATTTTGTAAGATAGAAACACCCCACCCCACCCCTGCTTCTCTCTTCTTCCCCTCTCTCGCCTTCTTCTCCTTTTGGGATATATGGTCTGTAGCCCATCATGTGGAAATGAGCAATAGCATCAGCAGACCACCTTCTCATGCAAAGAAGGAAGGTGAATCATTAGCAAGAATTTTCCCTCCCAACCAACCTATGATTTTCACTGGAAAACTCCCTCTCTCAATGCAGATCATCACCAGCTCTGCAACTTGGAGAGTTGGAGCTCAGAGAGATTAGGTGACTTGCCCAAGGTCACACAGCAATTCACTTGGCTGTAAAGAAAAGCCACCTAACAATTAGAATTGTGGTTTTTACGCAAAGGATCACTTCTCTGGTATTTTATAGAGTGAACTCTTGGTCAGATCTGAATCTCCTTTAGTGCCCTTTATTTTCAATTATATTCAGTTCCACATACATTTGCTGAGTCTTATTTAATGACTTATTTGGTGAGCAAGTATGTTTTTGACCTTTCCCACCTCATCTTTATGACCCTTCTCCCTCTCTAGGCAGCCTCTTTCCCTCTTTCTTGTTTTCTATCTTTCTCTCTCATTTGTGTTTTTATAACCTTTAGTCTCTGTTAAGGTACTAACTGGTAACTGACAAGGAATGTTAGCATTTAGGGGTTTAAGGTGTGATCCACCATTAAGGTGTAATTTTTATAAAGGGATTCTGGGAGCTGGAAATGCCTTAAATGGATGTCTAACAGCTAACTAAGCAGCAGCGGGAATGATTCTTTATGTAGGAGATCTTCCCTGCTGCTCCTTCAAATCACAACAGGCAGCCATCCTCCAAGCTTAAAATTGGCCTGCCACTACCCATGTCCAGTCCAGGTCTTGTTCACTTTAGTGTAGCTCCACTTAGTTCCCGAGAGAATTAGGATAATGGCGACTTCTGACTCAGAGAAAACAGAACTAAGCTCATTCTACTTTTTTCCCTGTTTGCTTTTTGCCACTTCAAGGGGGATTAAGTGGATTAGGAATGTTCAGAGTCTAAAATGCAATTCCTCCAGGAGTTTTAAATCTTTCCGAGTCATAATGAACAGCAGGAAAGAGTGACAATAATACAGGTACTTCTCTGGGGGGGAAATTCATAAGCTCACAGTGAGACAGCACCGTGATAAAAAGGTCAGTGTTGTTCTTAAGCATGAGCACTTGAGGAAGATCACCAGGAAAGGAGGATAAATGCCAGTGTATCCAACTTTGGGGATTTGGTGGTCATAGCAACAGTATCTCAAAGGATCCTTCAGTGCTAGGTAAAGATCAGGCCTCCAGATGGCTACATGTTATCTTGGGTTTTCCCTTGACTCTATCCAGATCACACCCTGCCCTGCCCCAACTACCATCCCCATCTTCAGTCAGTGAGTGACCAAGTGAGAATATTTAACTCAAGCTTAGAGTCAGCACTGGGTTTAGGGTCAGAGGGCCTGGGTTCAAATCTCAATTCAAGTCCTGTAACTTCTCTGGGTCTCAGTTTATTCCTCTGTAAAATAATGGGATTAGATTAGATGGGAGCTCAATTCCCTTCTGAATGCTATAATCCTGTCTCAGAGAAAGTTAAGTAGATCTCAGCTATACAAGAATAGGATGTTTCTGAAGTTAAATTCAGGATGTGATCCTGCTGATCTCTACTTTTTAAATTTCTGGCCTTGTGAGTGACTGCTGGGGGGGCGGGTAGTGGAGTCATCTAAACAAAGGTTCAGCAGCTCTAAGGATCTTGAATTATGGAACATGTTTAGAAATTGTTGTCACTTCTAACTATAAATTGTGGCTAGATTTGAGGGAAAGGAAGAGGACATTTGAAGGTGAATGACATGGTCTCTGGCTTCAGAGAGGGTGCATCTAAACCTACAAATACTTCAAGGGGCTTACCATTTGTTAGCGGGAATAAGACACACACTCTAAGAAATTCAATAAAAAAATTGTACTTCTCTTATATCTTGACCTTTTCTAAATGAAATGAGTGTGTATATAAATATATGGGGGAGGGTTTGAATCCTTTCTGTGCTACTTGATTACTTGTGTGACCTTGGAAAGTCACTATCTTCAGTTTCTTCTTCTACAAAATAAGGGAATTTGATCAAATGACATTCTAGTTTTATATCTGCAAAATACTTCATAATTCTCTGTAACTTGCATCTATGAGTGTATTTGTTCATATAATTTTCAACCCCTGGAAATATTGAGGAAGAAACCACAATATGTGGAAATCTGCTGTATCCCTGAAAAAGACTGGAAATAGACAAATGGCATCACAACTACACGTGACTGGGTTCAGGGGAGGACAAGGCATAATAGGAGACTGTGGCTGATAAGCATTAACAGTATAACTTACTCAGGGATATAATCCCAGTCTACAAATACTTTCATTATAAGCCAAAGGATGTTAGTAATTAAGAGTCCACAGAGACAATAAGGAAATGATAACTAGTTAGAAAGCTGCAGAGGACTCTGAAATGTGCTGGGTACCTCACTTTATATAAAAGCTGTGTCCCTAGGAAGTTCAATTCTGTTTAAATCAACAGATATTTAAGTGTCTACTATAGGCAAAATACTCTGTGCTACATGCTGGAGAAGGATGAAGGGGAGGGAATAAGCATTTATATAGTGCCAAATATATGCCAGGCACTGTGCTTTTTTTTTGCAAATACTATCTTGTTTGATTTTTTAAAACAACCCTGGGATGTAGATTCTATTTTTATCCCCCTTTTACAGTTGAGGAAACTGAGGCAAACAGAGGTTAAGTGACTTGCCCAGGGTCACACACTAGTAAGGCTAGTGAGGATGGATTTTAAATTGATTCTTTCTGACTCCAAGCCCAGAGCTCTCTTCACTGCACAAACAGCTGCCTCAGGCACAAAGGAGGATACAGAGTTACAAAACAAACAGTCTCTGCCCTCAGGGAGTTTATAGTCCACTGGACGGATATAGTTTAGATAAATTTGGTACAAGGACAATTAAGGGGCAGAATAAGAGCCCTAAATTTGGGAGTCCCAGGGAAGGCTTTGAAAGACATGCTGCAAGTAGCACTTGTGCTGAGCCTTGTAGAAGAGAGGGATTTTGAGAGGTAGAGAGGAGAAATGAGAGAATTCTAGGCATGATGGACAGCTAGTGGGAATACCTGTTCAGGAGGACAAGGCATGGATTATAAAATTTGTATGCTCAGTGCTTAGCACAGTGCCTGGACCATGGACAGTGCTCCCCCAAGGAGACTCAACCTGAGAATGTGAGCTGACAGTTGCTCCTAGGGGAATAAGTATTTGTGTAGCCCCAACTACTTGCTACCTGTGTGACCCCGGGCAAGTCACTTAACTCTGCCTCAGTTTCCTCATATGCAAAATGAGCTGGAGAAGGAAGTGGCAAACCACTCTAATACCTTTGCCAAGAAAACCTCAAAAGGGGTCACATAGAGTTGGATACCAACAAAAACAACTCAACAACAATAAATATGTACTAAGCATTGTTTTGTTTTGTTTTTTCAAATATCACCTTATTTGATTCTCACAACTAATCCTGGGAAGTAGGTGCTATTATTATCCCATTTTACAGTTGAGGAAATCAAGGCAAGTAAAAGTTAAGTGATTTGCCCAAAGTCACACTGCTAGTAAGTGTCTGAGGTCATATTTGAATTCAGGTCTCCCTGACTCCAGGCCCAGGGCTCCATCTACTGTGCTACCTTTCTGCCTAGAAGCATGTCTATAGAACATGCTACATTTACATGTATGTGTAATATGTACATATACAAATACATATATATACATATACATGTGTGTATATCTATATCTATACCTATCTCTCTCTCTATATATATCTGTATCTATCTATCTAAATGTAGATGTTGTTTGCTCTGATAGAATGTGAAGGACTTGAGGGCAAGGACTCTTTCACTTGTACTTTTGTGTCCCCAGCACCTAGCACAGTGCCTGGACCACAGTATGTACCTAATAAAGTCTTGTTGACTGATTGACAGTCGAGGATCTTAAATGCCAAGCTAAAGAATTCATGTTTCATCTTGAAAGCAATGGGGGATTCTCAAAGTTTTTGAAGAGGGGAATGACATCGTCAGGATTGTATTTGAGTAAATGAAATCTTTGGAAATTGACTCATGATACATGCACTAAGGGAACCAGGGTATTTAGGGAAATGCTTTAGCACTCTGAGTGAAGTGAAAAGAACACTGGACTCAGAGTTAGGAAATCTGAGTTTTAGTCCCGGTTCTTCTGATAATGCTTGAGGACCTTGGGCAAGTTACTTCTCTATGTGCCTCAATAGTGTTGCAAGGCAAAGAACATGGGAACTGGGATGCAACATATGCCACGTGTTAACACATAACATGAACACCGATAAAGAAGTACCAAGTAATTTGGGAGCATTGGGGAGAGCACTGGAGCTTGGGAACTTAAGGCCTTCCAGCTCTAAATCCATGAACCTATTCCCTTCCTCATTTCTAAAAGGTGACTGGATAATGAAGGATAGAGAATATTACCCTCTTCAAGGCAGAGGGTAGACTGTTGTGTAGTACGTTATCAGATGTGATCACTTCTATATCTACTGGATATTTTTCCTTAATTATTTTTCTTTGTTCTAAGTCCCCCCACCAGTACTGCCATGAACCCTTCCCTTCTTTGCAGAGGTGAAGGATTATATGAGGAACATTAGATACATTGTTAACTGCCCCTCCCCCCTTTTAAATTCTTTCTTACAAAGGATTATATATACTGTCAGATTCTATTGCTTGTGAATTGCTTTTTTCCCCTCTCTTTAAAAAAAATTGTTACAAGGGGTGGTTCACTGGCTAGGGTAGTAAGGAAGGAAAAAATGATTCACAAACGAAGATCAGTAATGCAAAATCAAAAGATAATAATAATTTCAAAGATAGGAAAAAATGACTGATGTAGAGACAAAAGGCATGAATAAATTTTTTTTTTTTAAGGGCTGGGTTGGTTTAGGACTCCAGAGTCCCCTCCCAGCTCCTGCGGGTTGTGATTCCACCAGGGAACCTCTCCAAGGTTGTCAAGGGAGATGGGGGCGGGGTATGTCAGAGAGGAAGAGAAGTTCTTGCGCATGTCCAGAAGAGCCCAAGGCCGGGAGGGGGGGAGAGAGGAGGGATCTTTTTTCTTCCCCGACCCAACAGCCAATCATTTGACCCTAGCTGAGAATGGGCGGGGCGTGATCGCTGGACGCACGGCGCGTCATCGCTGGCACTCACGTGGCCTGACCGTGGGGCGGGGCAGGTCAGCTGACTTTTGGTGAAGAAGGAGTGAAGGAAGAAGGTTTGGGACCTGTCGAGGCCTAGCGTTGTTGGAGTCGCCATGGCCAGCCAGTCTCAGGGTATCCAGCAGCTGCTGCAGGCGGAGAAGCGCGCCGCCGAGAAGGTTTCTGAGGCCCGCAAACGTGAGCGGCGGCGCCGGCGGCACCTGGGGCGCGGGGGATTGTGGGGCCTGAGGGGTGACGGGGAGGATTGGGTAGGAATTAAGTTAATTCCCGATCGGAGTTCGTTGTGGCTCAGGGTCGGTGTGTGGGGAGGTCTTGGGGCGACTTGGATCGGGGGGCTCGAGGCTGGAGGGATATGGGGGAGCTTGGGGTCAGAGCTGCAGCGAAGGCCCCTTTTCGCCCCCAGGTCTTGTGGAGTGATAACCTCCCCCCACTCCCTTGCCCGTCATTATCGCCCTTTGGCTGGCCTGGGAACGGGGTAGGGCGGGTCCGAGGTGAAGGCTGATCCGTGGAGGGGGAGAAGAGCCGAGAAACTGGCTTAGGGAGGGACCTCTATACTGGGAAGCTGGGTGCCTTCGCGGAAGTAAATTCAACTTCTCTCCACCTCTCCAGGTTCATTTCAAACTTTCCTCCTTCAGGCACTGGACGTTCTTGCTTTCTTAACCCGAGAAACCACTTACTTTTCCCCACTGTCGGTCCTGCCCACTCCTCCCTCACCCCTCCCGGGGGGTCCCTGGAATGTAGTCTTTGACCCTTCCTGAAGCCTTGTCTACCTCGGCTCACTTTTTTTTCTGTGACATTTTGGATTTCTGCTTTGGCTTTATTACCATTCTACCTTCTATTCTACTTAAGTGTGTATATACTACTCCCCTTTTAGCTTGTAAGGTCTTTTAGGGTAAAGATTTTAATCTTTGTATTTCAGAGGGTCTTGAACATAGTAAGCCAGTCACTTATGAAACACTTATTGTACGATGAGTTCTGAGCATGCAAAGATAAAAGTGAAAAAATCTCTGCCCTAATGGAGCTTACATTCTAATGGGAGGAGACATATATGTATAACTATATACAGAATACATGCAGAGTAAATACAAGATAGTTTTGAGGATTTTGAGCATTAACATCTGGGAGGACCAGAAAAGGCTTTCTGTAGAAGGTGATGCTAGAGCTTTCTGATTTAAATCGGGGACTGAGTGCATTCTAGGAGTTGGGGGACAGCTAATGGAAAGGTGCATAGACCAGAGATTTCAGCATGCTTACAAGCAAATGGGCTCTTTTTAAAGGCATGGTGTCAAATAGTGTTGGATTTTGAGGACTTTCAGGAAGACCTGGGTTCAAATCCTTCCAGGAACACTTATTTATCTGTGTGATCATGTTCAAATTATTTAACCATTCTGAGCCTATGCTTCCCCTTCAGTAAAGTATAAGGATTATAATGTCAGTGGTACCCAGAGTTTTTGAAAGACTCAAAAGTAGGAAAAGTGCTTTCCAAACTTTAAAACTCTATGTAATTATCTTTAATTTTCTTTGAATAATTTTGGGAGAGGAAGAATCCAGAAGTCTGAATTAAATCATGGAGTCTTTGTGCTTGACTTTAAGCAGAAACAATTACCACTGTTCTACCCATTGTTGAATGGTAGAATTCTGGTTTCTGGTCCCTAACTACTTGTAGTTCAGAATTGCTTGGGAGTGTGCAATGGTGGAATAATATAAAGGAGGAATAGTTGTTAGAGGGCAGATTTGCTCCCTAACTCATTCTTTAGACCAGGGATGGGAAACCTGCAGCCTTGAGGCCACCTGTGGCCTTCTAGGCTTTGGGTGTGGCCTTTTGACTGAGTCCAAGTTTTACAGAACAAATCCTTTTATTAAGGGGATTTGTTCTGTGAAGTTTGGATTCAGTCAAAGGGCGGAACTTGAGGACCTAGAGGGCCACATGTGGCCTTGAGACTGACTGCAGGTTCTCCACCCCAGCTTTAGGCCTAAAATCACTCTCCACACTCAATCCTAGAATTACTGGATCGTTTAGCTATGGGTTGAAAACTAAATACCTGCTAATTGTTGTCCCTTTGCTGGTGTTTGGTCATTGTGGAGTGCTGAGATTTCTTTTCATCTTAGCCCCTGAACTTTACCCATTCAGTAAACACGCTGAGGGTCCACAGAGGCTTTCTGATATACTGAAAAAGAATGGCAACTTTTCCCAAAGATCTTATGGATTTTTAATGGAAGAGGTAAGAAATTCAAATAACTAATAAAAGTGGAGCGTGAGTTCATTAGTGCATCAGAGCATCAGAAAGGTGTTGTTATTGCTCAGTCATGTCCAACTTCATGGCCCCACTTGGGTTTTTCTTGGCAAAGATACTGAAGTGATTTGCCATTTCCTTCGCCAGTTCATTTGACAGATGAGGAAACTCAGGCAAATAGGCTTAAGTGATTTGCCCAGGATCACACAACTAGTAAGTGTCTGAAGCTAGATTTAAACTCAGGAAAAAAGTCTTTTTGTTTTGACACCTAGCTGCCCATTGGAAAGGTACAGAGGGATAAATTAAAGATTGCTATTCCAGAGCAAGAGGTAAGAGATAGTATTTAAGCTGGCCTGTGGAGGATTTTCATGATTAGGAAATGGGGACATTAAGGAATTGGCTCAGGCCTGTTTCAGAGACCAGTGTATATATAGTCCATTGGGCTCAAATGGAAATGTAGATTGGGGCTAGATTGTGGGAGGCATTGTTACTGGGCTAAAGGGATTTGTATTTGGTAACTTTGAGAGTGGAATCCATTCAGAAGTTTGAGTTGGAGTTGGGGTGCTTAAATCTGTACTTTAGGCATATTACTCTGGCAGCAGTATTGGGATGGATTGAGGATGAGAAAGCCATTTAAAAAAGATGTTTATGATGACCTATATGATGGATAATGAGGGCCTGAACTCTGTTGGGAATGGAGAGGAAGGGATAGTGAGAAGAGGCATTGATGAAGTGGAATAGACAGAACTTGAGTGACCAGATGGGTGTGGCCTGTTAAGGGAGAAAGGCTATAATGACTTAAGGTTTTAAGCCAGAATGACTAAGAAGAGAATGATCGTGCCAGTAACTGAAGTGGGGAAATCAACTGAGGAGGAGGGGCTGAGGTTTTTGTTGTTGTTTTGTGATACCTAGAGATAGGCAAAGGGAGAAGACTTGAGAATTTCATAGATAAACTGGAAGGAGCTAGGGACTGAAAAGCTAAGGCAGTTGAGGAGGGCCCACCACAAGTTAAAAAGCAAACCAGGAAACAAAGAAGTGAAAACTTGGAGACAAAAGAATTGTGCCAAAGAAAAACAATGGGCAAAGAAACACAGAAAGATGAGAGAGAAACAGTAACTGTGTTAGTGTCTGAAACATATAGGGACCCCAGAAATAAAGGAGAGACAGGTTGGTAAAGGTTAGAAGAGACTCAAGGACTCCCAAGGGAAAGGACAACTGTGGTCTTCAGAGACAGGAGATCAATGATGCTTTGCCGAGTTCAAGCCCTGGTTCCCACCTTGAGCTTGATTTCCTGGTTCCCAGCTGACAACTTAGTGTCATTGAATAAAACAATATAAAAACACAGGTTAAGAAAAAAACAGTATTTTACCTCTTGGGCTCTTTTATTGCTTCTGGAAAATGGTTACAGGCCAAGACTTTCTCTCTTCTTTTTACTTCTAGCTCCAGTATTACCTTAGGGTTTATTTCAGGCTTGAAAATAAGTGCTGTTCCACATAGGCTTCTCATAATAGAAAGTTAGGCCTAAGGAAAATTGTTTTTCTTTGTAATCATTTGATTTTTCTAGATGTATCTGGAGATTAATTTGGGGATGTGTTCCTGTAGACAATATTGATATCTTCTTAGTTTATGCCATACTAGCAGTTGGTAATGATTTAATGTAGTTCTCCACCTATTGAAAAATTGAATAGAATTAGTGCAGATAATCATGTTGATTGCCTCATCTTCGGTGTGGTTTGGAAAAGACCTTTGGAAGGCAAGTACCCAACTTATGAAATTAAGTCTGATGTAATCATTCTTGGTGATAGAATGGTTGGATGATAGAGTTGGAGAAGAAGTGCTGGTGACCTTTCTGAAAGGGTTAGGTACATAACCTTTCCTAGGAATGTAACCTAATGTCTGTCCCCTTGAAAGATCAGCCAGGCCAGGCTCTAATTGTATGTTTTTCATCTCCCTGAGAGGCAGCATGTTAGAGTAGATAAGAGATTAGAATTGGAGTCAGGAAGATCTCAGTTCAGGTACTGCCTCAGATACTAGCATTGTTTTTCCTGGGTAGAGCTGGACTTGAAGACTTCCGAGGTTTCTTGCAGCACTGAATCTCTGATTCTTCCCTTTGGTCCTTTCATACCCCAGGGTCTTATCCTTGCACTTTTTGCTTCCTGATAAAAATCAACAAAATATTTCAAAATCTCCTTTCTATCTTATAATGTCTTTCTGATGCAACTCTTCCCTTTGAAAACAGGAAAGAACCGGAGGCTGAAGCAAGCAAAAGAAGAAGCTCAGGCTGAGATTGAGCAGTACCGACTGCAGAGGGAGAAAGAGTTTAAAGCCAAAGAAGCTGCGGTTGGTTCTCATTTGTTGTTGATCTTGCTCCCTTAGCCATCTGATGTGGAGACCATACTAATGTCCTTCCGTTTGGAAGGATGCTTGCCTCTGCCTGGTGGACACACCAGTGAAAGTTAGCTGAGCTTAGTCAGCTTCAGAATCCATTGTTTTAAGCCATAACCATATGCAAGCTTAGTTCGGGAGGTGATAACATCACTGGAACTGAACAGGTTAAAGATGAAGATTTATGAAGTGTATGAATGAAAAATGCTTTATACTACTCACAAACTTAAAAGAATTCCCTCCTTTTAAAAGTGTTGGCACTAAAATTTGAAAGCATGACTTTTTTTCACTTCAGATTCAAGATACTATAATATTGGATTCTGGAATGTTTTCCTTAGTTACATGAAGGCTTTATTGCTGATACCTTTTCTGTAGGACACGTGATAAGTCTGTGATCCATCAGTCCTCCAACTCCCACACCACTTGGCCTTGTGACTAATATATATTTTGGTATTGCTGGCGTTATTGGTATGGTTGAACTTAGGATTTTTTCTTGTGTGGAAAATATGTACCCTTAACAGTGTTGTAAACTATCAGCCTAATTAGCATCCCCATACTATGTTCATGGACATTTTTATTCTTTCATTTAACATTGAGTATATCAAGCTGTCGGAAGCATGGTTGTCCTATATAGGAATCATTCTTGTCCCCCAGAAGTTGGTCATTAAGTTCATATAAAGTTGATGCGTAATTGATGTTGCTAGGATTATGATTTATATCTGGGACCTTACTTATTAGGATGATGTTTTGAAATTGTCACAAAGTGAGAGGGATCTTTTTGTCATTGGCTGGATTGAGGTGTGTAACTGGAAAGATAGTCACATCTTTTTATTATTTCTTGAATATTTTCATGTAGAATAAGAAGGCTTAACTGTAGAAACTGAAACCTCTTACCATACAGGTTTATCATTGCTATGTGTATTTTTTGGTGCATTCGTATTTTAGACATCCCAAGCTCCCCTGGTATCTGATACTAAGGTATTAAGCTGGAAGCATTACTGTTTGTAGAAGGAAAGCGTTTGTTAAAAATGCTTATTGCTGAATTATTTATATTATTGGTGAAATTGGGTTTCTCTTTAGACTAAGCAACATACTTTTTAGATACTTTTCCTATAATCTTGACATTTGTTCTCTGTCCCTCCCCACTAGGCTCTTGGTAGCCATGGCAGTTGCAGCTCTGAAATAGAGAAGGAAACTTTGGAGAAGATGACTGTCCTCCAGAATCACTTCGAGAAGAACAGGGAGGAAGTCCTGGAAAACCTGTTGGCTTTTGTGTGTGACATCCATCCAGAAATACATGAAAACTACCGTATAAATGGATAGGATAAAAGAAATAAGCTCATATTCGATAGCTAGGTTGGCAGTTCAATTGCCCTTACTGTAGAATGTGAAGCTTTAGCCATGCTGCAATTACATTCTTGTATAAATATTTTAAATTATTTCTGTATAGTATTTGGTATGGTACTTCAATCTTTTTGGAGCCTAGAGAATCTAGCTTCATACAGACTGAAAGCTCATCCTAAGAGTGAATATTCTTATCTCTTATTTCATACTAACTCATTTAGTGAGTACAGCTTTTTTTGTGCCTTTTAGTTGGTAAGCTGGAGAATGCTACACTGCTTCCTAAATGGTTTTAGTGCTGAAGAAAATTCCTTAAAGAAAGGAGTTAACAATTGTATATAGTTCTATGTAGCATTCTCTAGGGCTTTATTATTGTAAACATCAGTGAAGCATTGGGAAGTAATGGGCATCCTTAAAATAGCCCTGTCTAGATGGGTTTTCGCATAATAATGTTGCTGATATAGCCATTTGGGATTCTTTGAGTTACTCTTGGTGGAACAGAACCAGCTGACAGAACTCAGGTGCTTATGAATACCTTGTTACTTCTAGTACAGGGATAGTCACTTGAAAGAAAAGACTATTTAACATAAGCGTTCCTTAGCTTGTATCTTTCCCTTTGGCTCATGCTTTTTAAATAAATAGTCCAAAAAAGCCAGTTGCTCTAAACATGTTGCTTTGGAAGTTAATAGTCCCCAGAGCCTTTAGAAAATGTGCATTGTGGGCACTGTAAGGGGAGGAAGAAGAGTAATTTCTCCGAACACTTAAGTAGCACATGTTAATCTATTGGCCTTTTCTCAGGGGTCCCCTACATTACCGACTTTTGATGTCTCGCTTACTTTGCAGAGTGGTTTCTAGTGTCCTTGATGTTTAAAGCCTAACAGCTTCATGCCATTTACAGGCATGGAAATGTATTATGTACAGATAGCTAAAGTCAATCCAATATTTATTGAGCTTCCACTATGCTTAGCATTGCCTTGGGTACAGTGAGGCAGGCACTAAGGTTATAGGTACTAAAGGAGAAGATGCCAGCCAATCCTCAAGTAATCCTTAGTCTGCTCTTTTGCTGTTGCTAAGCTTTTTCATAGAGGGAGAATGCACTGGAATTCATTGGGCTTTCTTAAGGAAAACCTCATTTCAGTGTTGACCCATCCTCCTCCTGCTAGGGGAAGGCTGTTACATTAGAAGCATCTTCTATTACATTAGTAGCAACTTCACAAATCTCAGGGGTTTTAGAAGTGTCACTGGTGCAACTTTAAACTTGGGACCTCCGAATTTATGACTTGATAACTGTAGATCTGCCTTTAACATTTATTTTCTAGTTCCCCTGGAGAGAATTCAACTGGATAACCCCTTCCAACTTTGTGATTCGCTAGAAAGGGTCACGCTGTCTTTAATGAGTGTTGTATAGGTAGGCCCCTGAATCATTTGAAAGTAGTTGTACTGTAGTTTGGCCAATAGGATAAGGATGGGGGCTGGACCTCTTGTTCTTACTAATATAGGGAATTCCCGGTGAAGAAACTCATACAAATGCAGGTCTGCATTTGTCTTAAGTCTGTTTGCCAATAGTCCCGTCCCCCTCCCAGTATTAGGCCTGTGAGAATTGTTTGACCTGTGGAATTTGCATTGGCCCTTTTCAGATTTCTACCTGTTGCCATTTAATAACTTTTACTTCTCCCCATCTTACTTAAAGACTGATTTTTCTTAAGATACCCCAGAAAAAGAAATGTAAAGGAAAGGCATCATATTCAATCTCTTTAGGATCTGCTGACTGCCGTAATTCTGTACCTCTTTTTCCTTTGTTCTTTAGCAGACTACAGTTAACTTACCTTTCCACAAGATTGTTTCAAATAAATATTGACACAAAAAAAATCAGAATGAACACTCATTTACTCCTGCCTCTTCCAAACCTTCGCCACCCTGATTTCACCTGTATCTCACTTGTCATGTCTTAAATGCTTCAAATATAATAGAGAAAACCTTTGATCCTAAGTGGAAATATTCAGGGAACAGGTTAATCATCTTCAGGGTCTAAATCCTCTTCTGAATGTCATGGTTAGCTATATTTCCCAATATCATAAGTTCCAATCCAGCTGTACAGCAGGGAAACTGCCTTGTTCTACCCAGGACAGGAAAGCTTATCTATTATAAACTTTTTACTCAACTTTGGCTGGGTACAAGGACTATACTGGGGTTTATGCTTTACTTCTCCACACCCATCCCAATCCTGCTTTTATATTGGGTGGAGGTCATAACACCCTTCTGGTTAGATTAATCTGCATTTTATATATGTACATCAGTGATGTACATTGACATGGATGAGCTGACTGTTAATAGCATTCACATTTATGTGGCACTTGTTTTGAAATCTTGTTGTGTAGGCAATGCAATTGTTAGTATTCCCAGTTGAGGGAATCATGGCTCGGAAATGGTGATGGGGGAGGGGAGTTAATGCTTTGCAACAATCTAATTTTAATAGTGGTTACTATACTTTTGACTAACCATTCTTTTTGTATGGTGCCTGACATCTGTGCAGAAATAGTAGAAGTAAATGATTAATAAATGCTTTTTGAACCTGTGCCTAGTTTTTGTTTTTTTGGAGGGGGAGGAGGTTATCAAGGTATATGCTTGAATAATAGGGAAAAGTTTTTATATATATATATATAGATAGATATAGATATAGATATGTTTCTGTGTCAGGTAAGGGCAATATGTAGCTCAAGGTATTTCTTAAACTATATATTGTATTCCATTGACAAGAATTGATGTGTCCTCAGTTCACAAGTAGAAGCTTTGTTCTCTTCAGTTCAGGCAAGATGCCAAGGATAGTTAGGGAGCTAGTTATATGTACTTGGGCAAGTCATTTCATCTGTCTGATAGTTTCTTCATTAAAAAAAGAGGGTTGAGCTGGATGACCCTTAAGGGCTTTCTCATTTCAGATGTCCTGGTATTCTTGAGTAGCTTGGGAAGAAGCAGTTGGTTTGGCTTGGTAGAGAAAGGGAAAACCAGAGGAGCTTAAATCCCAGAATGGCTGCATGGGAAGTAAAATCAACCTAGTGGGAACTTTCAGACATGATTCCAGAGCTGAAGGGACCTTTAAAGATCAGTCTGAGGGCAGGCTGACTGTCAAGGAATGTGGAGCTAGGAAGAGTACTACAAAGCAAATGCCATGCTAAGTAAAAAGAGTTTTCGTTGAATTTGTGGGAGGAAAAATATTTGGGTAAAGGCTGGGAGAGTGACTGCTCTGGGAGGGGCTGTTCAATGGGTCAAAATGAATTGGAAAGTTAAAAGTACTGAGCTGCTTGTTGCAGCAGGCGTTGTGAACCAAGTGATGAGATTTTGTACCTCAAATTTTTTTGCCATTTTTATGTCACCATTGTTAAAATTTTTTCAAGGAAGTTTTTTTTTAATTGATTTGGCCTCTCCCAATTGTGCAAATTAAAACAAAATTCCCCAATATGTATCTACATACTCTGGCAAAAAAAAAATCCACATTAATCATTTCTAAAAGTGTATGTCTCTACATTATTAAGTACATTTCTTTGTCAGGAGGTAAGTGGTATGTTTCATCTTCATTTATTTAGGGAGTTGTGGTCAAAAATTTAAAGACTATTTGGTGGATAAGCACCAGATGATGACTATCTAGCCTTAAGCAGGCTATTCAGTGAGTAGCACTGTCATTGCCATTAGGCCTAAATCAGCCTTTCCAGATTGATAGAACTTGCCAGAGTTGAAGAACCCATGGTCACTTCCATGCCAGGAAGAATGAAGAATTAAAAGTAGTACTTGAGCAGAGATCTAGGATCAAAGGAAGCATGAAAGACATTGGGAATGAAGATAGAGTAGAAGTGGGCACAAGTACAGTACTAGGGTTGCAGCTTTGGGAATAGAAAATGTGGATGTTTTTGGTGGAATTAACAGGTAATTGATTGGACGTGAGAGGTGAGGGAGAGGCAATTTAACTCCCAGCTTATAAATATAGGAGACTGGGTGAAGGGGGTGCTATTGACAATTGGCAGGGGAAAGTTTTTGGGAAAAGATAAGCTCAGTTTTAAGTTTTAAAATTGAGGTACTAGTGGGGCATCCTGGCGGAAAGGTAGGCAATTGCAAGATACCTAACATACGCATATACATATATATACACATACACATATAGTATATATACACATGTATATGTATATTTTTAAAAACATTTTAAAATTATTCAACAATTATTTTCTTCTTTCCTTCCCCCCACCCCCCAAAAATAATTGGGGGGGGGAAACTGTTAACTTAAGCCTAATCAAAAGCATGTCCAAAAATTTTATGTCTGTAATTTTGTCTCAAGACCACCTCTTGTCAGGAAGTGAGTAATATGTTTCATCCTGAGTCGTTTGGAATATACCCACTACTTTTTTGCATGCCAAATCCAAATTCAACATACCATAGGAATACTATTTCAGATGCTATTTATTCTAACTTGAAGTTGGAGAACCTGGATTTGACATTACATTCCTTGCTGTATAATTTTGCGCAAGGCACTTAACCTCCCATAGCCTCACCAGACAATGAAGATAGTATTTGTAGCTAGAATTTCTACCATGCTATAAGGTTTGCAAAGCACTTTACAGGTGTTATCTCATTAAAGACCTATACAGCTTGGTGCAGTGGAAGGAGCTTGGGATTTGGAGTTACTGAATCTTAGGTCAACTGCTGGTTCTCTTAGTATTTATGGGACTGTGGGCATGTCATTTTTCTTGGAGTTAATGGTCTTCGAGGACCCTACTTGTTCTAAATCTATGATCTTAGGATGTAATTTTTGTTGCTGAGAAAAAAAACTCAAAACAGTTGCTTCTATAAATTTGGAAACCCTTGCTTCTCAAGCCTGGTAACTCCAGTGAAATTAAAAGATTTTTTTCAAGTGTATGTCACTTAAGGCAAATGGGCACTTGGAAAATACAAAAATAGCCCGTGCTCTCAAAGTAGCTTATAGACGGCAGATGAAATACATGCAAATGATATTCAGGATAGAATGTGGTAAGTGCCTTGAAGTTCAACAGAGTAGTTGGAAAGGGAAGGAACAAATACTAGTTGGGAAATTGGGGAAGACTGACAATACCTGAGCTGGGCCCAGGTAAAAGGAAAAGAAGGTTTTCAGCAGTTGGAGACATGGAAGCAGTCCATTCCAGGTATGGGACAGGGCTCCACACAAATCCAACCAATGATATCCTACAGTTCTTCATAGGATCTCTTTTTTTTGGGGGGGGGTGGTTTGAGGCAATTGGGTTAAGTAACTCTGGGTCACACAGCTAGTGAGTATCACAAGTCTGAGGCTGGATTTGAACTCAAGTCCTCCTGACTCCAGGACTGGTGCTCTCGCCACTGCGCCACCTCGCTGCCCCTCATAGAGTCTCTTTGAAGGAGGAAAGTAAGGACTGCACTATCGTTACATGCCAAAGTCTCAGCTTCTTCCCATGTTCCTTGAATAATCTTCCCTTGACCCACCCCATATGCCCCAAGTGCTAGACAAAAACCAGAAAATGAAACCTGGGTTGAACTAAAGCCTTTTTAAGTTTTTCAAAATGACAGAAATTATGTGAATTCAATCCATTAGAAGGAAAAATCTCTAGCCTTAAAAAGTACAATTTCTAAAGAAATAAAACAAGCATTAGTTTTCAAGATCCCATTATACAGCAGTCCCCAAAGTCTTAGTGCAGTTTTAAGTTTTAGCGCCTTTAGAAGTACAAATGCTACAAACTTACAAAAGAAATCATTTCAAAGTTTAATTATTTAAATTTCTTTTACACTTATTTGGTTTTCTGAATTTTGAGTAATAAATATTTAATTTTAACTTTAACAAGATGGGGCAACTTACCATTATGCATTGAGTATGTGATAGTTTCATGAATATTGATTGATCACCTTGATCACCTGGTCTATCTCCACTGAACTTTTTCTTGTGATGTCTTGTCAAAACTATTACACATGCATCAAAGCCTCATAATCTATCTTTGGATGATCTTAAGGCTAGAATTACATTCAAACCCTTTTGTCACTGAGCAGCAGCTAATGAAAACTTTGACAAAATTTGCAAATCGACTAGAAACACTGGTTAGCACAAGAGGGCAGTTATGTTTAATTTTAATAAGTAACACCAACATTTTGTAATACCAACATTTTAAAAATTGTAAATAATTAACCATTCAAATGATTTTTATAAGTTTTTAGCATTTACACTTCTTAATTTATTAAAAGCTGAAAACTACACTAAGACCTTTGTATTAGTCCTAAGTCATACAAGACCTTGTATTAGTCATTATTGTATTAAATATACTTATACTGAAAACATCCATTTTGGCTGATAGAAGCACCGTTTCCTAAGTTTTGTATGCTATATTTTAAACCTTTCTGTTTAATGGAAACTGGCATATTCAAGGGTACTTTTTTTTTCTTTTCCCGTGAGCTGACCTCACTTATCTTCAGTGGCTTTAAAATCTTGGAAGGCAGCTGGTTAGAAGAATTTGACAAAGCCTTGTTGAATGATTTGGTTGGTGGTTGTGTGGATGGGAAACCTGTAAGACACTGGCATGTTTATGCTGGCAGCAGCTACTTTAGCTTAAAAAAACTGTCAACAACCAGGGCTCCAGTTCTGAGTTGTTAGAAGTCAGAACCAGAGCTCCAGGGCCCTCTATGTTTTGTTTTTGTTTTGGGGGGTGAGGGAATGCTTGCTGGGGACAAGTTAACCTAAGGAAGGGCAGTATGAGCTGATTTTAGGGCATTCTTTGGAAGGGCGCCTCATTGTTTGTTATTGTTTTCTGGGGTTTTTAAAGTAAAAATATAGAATAATATAAATACTTAGTTAAAAATCATTTGACTACAGTATTAGGATCAACTATTCAGCTTTTTTTTTTTTAAATGTGTGAAACTGATAGGCCTGGAATCTTAATAAGATTTTTTCACTCTAGTGAAGGTAAGAGAATCCATTCCTTATAATCACTTCTCAGAATGTATCAGCTACTGTCCTCAGGGCCCTGACAATTTGAGAATAAAGTTCATGTAGGCTTGGGGCCTATCTTTTACTGTTTTTGCTCAATCATGACCCCATGGACCATGGCACACCAGGCCCTTCTATCCTCCACTATCTCTTGAAGTCTGTCCAAGCTTGTGTTCATTGGGCCTATCTGCTGAAGTTATTAACTAGTTTTCCGGTAATAGTGGCTGCTTACACTTTGAAACCAGACTTTGGATCTTTGCACAAAAGTCACTTTACAGAAGCCTGTGAAGTAGGAGAAGCCCTATCAACTGACTGGGTTTTGGACCAAGCTAGAATGATAAAATTTCTCAGCTGGAAGGGATCTTTACCAAGGCCAACCCTTTCATCTTACAGATGAGGGAACTAATCAATCAGCAGATTTAGTCTCCTAGATCACACAGACATCACATGCCATCACTTCCCTGCTTCTCCACACCCTCCCCCACCCTCCTTCACTCAATGGGAAGTAACATAATTACCTAAAAAGTTCGTATTGAGTGACTGTTTCATAGTCTGCCCTGGCCCTCAAGGATCTTGCGCTCTGACTGAGGAGAACAGTGGTCTATTGTCATAAACTAAGTCCTGGTACAGAGTATGCCTTGCAAAAGTTTGGAGGACAGGGAGATCAATGAAGGCTGCCAGGGAAACCTTTATGAAGAAGACAGCACTTGAGGTGGGTAGGATTTGTTTAGATACATGGGATTGGAAGGGATAATTATGTCAAATAGGTATTTTATTTAAATAGCTGCATAGATGTTAAAGCTCTAGCTCCTCCTTCCTCCCCCCATTCTTTTTTGATAAAAGCAGGTTAATCTCACTTTACTAGCCTGTTGCTTCAGTATTGTCCAGCCTGGCTGAATGTTTTTTCTCTATATGTGAGGCCTCTTGAATCACTATCGACCTCCAGTTTCCTAACAATTGCTTAATCTTTTAGAAGATTGCTGTTCCTCTGGAGATGAAAATTAAAGTTGTACTTAATGTATGCCGAATGCGTGGAAGCCATTTGGGAATAGAGGCAGGGGCTGCTGGAGCCAGCCACAACTAGCTTCGGAGAGCCATTTGTAAAATTTTCTTTAATCCTTTGGAAATCAGCAAGCTTTACAAATCAACACTTGATTCATTATTTTGTTGATTGTCTGGACTGTTGCATTGAATGGAATTGATGCCTGAAATTCAGTTCCTAGGAACTATTCCTCTAATCTCCAAATTATTATTATCATTATTATTGTTGGGGTTTTTTCTTTAACTGAAAGAGGGCTAAGAATGCAGAAATGTTGAACTGGAGAGACTTAGTAATAATGAAGAAACAAGCCCCTCCATAGTGGAGGAGGAAATGATGGTGTGCAAGATGATGTAGTGAGGAAGAGTCGGGTGAAAACACAGGTCTACGGACTCACTGTGGAGGGCTCTTGCCATTACTGGGGAGGGGGGCAAATTATCTAACCTCAATTTCCTCATCTGTAAAATGGAAATATTAATAGCACTTACCTCCCAGGGTTGTTGTGAAGATAAAATGGGATAATGTTTGTAAAGTCTTTGCAAACCTTAAAGCGTCTTATAAATGCTAGCTATTGTTTTTATTTGTTTTTGCATCCCCAGCGCTTAGCACAGTGAACACTAGCCCTCTTGGTGCCTCAGTTGCCACCTCTGTGAAATAAAAGGGCAAACGGGGTTTGATTCCATGACCTCGAAGGGCCCTTCCAGTTTGAAGTCCCATGATTTCTTGTCTCCCATTTTCCTGTTTTGCATAGTGGCCTCGTCGGGGGCGGGACCCGCGGGGTGAATCCACATGAGGTTGCACAAGTGTGTGTCTATGTTGCAATGAAATGACCCGGCCGTGAATCCGGCCTAAGGAATTGAAAGAGCAAGAGATGGTGCTGGCAATACTTCGGGGAGCACGCAGTGGAGTCACATGCCCGGTGACTCGCAAGGTAACAGTAACCAGAGACCAGCGCTGGGCCGAGAGGAAGTCAGCTTTTCCTGCCGTGCTGGCGAGGTCGGGCGGGCGCGCACGGGTTTATACGTCTCGCAGCACTGGCCCTCGGCCTCTCTGCGGCGGCCTGCCCACCTCTTCCTCCTCCCGCCCCCAAGGAAACCCTCTGCCCGGCGCCGCCGAGGGTTACTGCAGCGGCGGATTCTAGGGTGAGTGTGCGCCCGGGCGCCAGGCGCGCTGGGACAGCTCCGGGCACTGAGGCCCGGAGCTGAGCAGAGCCTCCCTGCGCCCCCGCAGTACTTAGAGCACTTCCCCCTTCCGGGGGCAGGGTGCTAGGGACCTGTTCCCTGGTGCCAGGAGGAGGAAATGGGGGAGTCTGGATGCTCTTGACCAGGCTGGAGGCTCTGCCGTTCCACAGGGGGTTGCTGAAGGCTGGGGTCTCCAGTGCACATCTGTTTGGGAGGAGAGAAGGCAGCAGATTGGAGGAAGTTCGGGGAGCATGAGCTTGTTCTGGCCTGTCTCGGGATAACTGAAAGCAGTCGCGTGATGACCCCCTCCCTCCTAGGGGCCGCGATCCAGCCGCGCAGAGACTTCAGTCACCCAACCAGCCCTTCTTTCTTATCCCAGGGTCAGCTAACTAAAGGTTGAGCTTTGGGATTAAGCAGAACATCACAGGACCCGAGCTATGGTGTTCTGCTTAGCCCTTCCTCGGGACAGTGAATGAAGAAGCTGAGTCTCAGAAAGTGGGAGCAATTTCCCCAGTGTCACAACAAGCAGTAGTTAAGATTCAAACCCAATTCCTCCGACTAAATTCTTTGCACAAGGTTCCCCATTCATAATCTCCTGTTTTAGTTGGGTTTCGATGTGGTATAATGGGCACAGGTACACACACACACACACACACACACACACACACACCAATCTGACCTTGAGCAAGGCACTCCCTCCTGGGGACCTCAGTTTCCTTCCCTTTAAAATGAAAGGGTTGGGACTAGATGGTCTCTAAGTCCTCCCTATCCTCCTAGAATATAAAATGTATTTTTTTTGTGATCTGCCTTTGCAGGACAAGGTTTGAGTCTTTTTTACAACTTCCTGCTGCTGTAGTGGGTAACTAAGGGGAATTCAGCTGCCATCTCTGTGGAAGGAGACTGAGCATGAATGTTGCACACAGTTCTTGGTGGGGTCCCTGGGGGCAGTGGTAGAGCCCCTTGAAAGAATAATCTCCATAGTCTTCAATAACCCAGATCCTGAACATTTTTTTTTTCTCCTTTTGAGTGAAGAAGGGTAAGAAATGATCCAGAAGAAGATAAGCAGAGGAAAAGGCAAGTTAAATTGGAAGGTAAAGTCAAGACTCATTTTAACAGGTCCGGGCTTATAAAGGCCTAGCCACTGGGCAGAATCTATTATTTAAGAAATAGTTAAGGAAATCTTTCTGGATCACTATTATGATTTTTGTTGTCATCATCTTTGTTGTTCTTTCCAGGCTCTTCCAGGTAGGGTCGCTGGGACCCTCCCTGATGCCTTGTCCAGTGCTGAGACCTCCCAGCACTTCTAATTGTGCAAAGCCTGCACAGGAAGCATGTAGTGAAGTCACACCCTTTTCTGGGCCTTATGGTCCTCATCTGAGAAATTAGGATTTAAAGCTGAAAGGGGTCTTTGAAATCATTCAATACAACTCTCTCATTTTTACCGATGAGGAAACTGAGGCCCAGAGAGGTGACATGTTTTGCCAGTGATAAAGCAGGTATTAAGTAGCTGAGCTGGGATTCCAACCCAGAAGAGATAGGTTCTCTGGCTCTAATTTTTGTGCTTAAGTAAGGGGGTAATTTAGATGGTTTCTGTGCTTCCTTCCCTCCTTCCATGTTTCAGACAGAAGTTCTGTAGTTGGACATTGCTGGTTCCATTCCCCTTTTACATTTTATCTCTGTCATCTAGACCTTTGGTTTTTAACACTCCTGCTGGGGCAGCTGGTAAGATGAGTGGGGTGAAGAGGGAGGCTTAGCCCATCTTGACTTTTCACTCACACTGATCCTTTCCAGTAGGGCAGCTCTTATTTTGTTGTTGCAGTCATGTCCTATTCTTTGTGACCCCATTTGGGATTTTCTTGGCGAAGATATTGGAGTGGTTTGCTCTTTCCTTCTCCAGCTCATTTTACAGATGAAGGAACTGAGGCAAACAGGGTTAAGTGACTTGCCTAGGGTCACACAGCTAGGAAGTATCTGAGGCTGAATTTGAACTCATAACTCCAGGGCCGGTGCTCTATCTATCATACCACCTAGCTGCTCATTCATTTAGCAGAGGTTTATTAATCACATAATTCTCTGCAGAGCCGTGTGTGAGGTGAGCAGGGGTGAGGGTGAGAGATTCAAAGTTTGGCTAAGATGGCCTCTGCCTTTCTGGAGTCTCTAGTCCAGTAGCAGGATAGAATACAAGCACAGAGATAACTGTAATGTCCAGCATTGTATGATGATGATAATTCATTTCTGTAGTGCTTCAAAGTTGTTGAAGTATTAGCTTCTAACAACCCTGTAAGGTAGAAAGCTGTAAGCATGATTATCTCTATTTTACATAGGAAGAAACTAAGGCTCAGGGAGGAATAGTCACTTATTCAGTGCCACACAGTTTTTAAATGTGGGTTCTGGGAGTCAGACCCAGGCCTTTCCTCTTTCCATTATACCACATTCAACATGCATTAGGGGGGTACAAAATGGGACTGAGAGGTCCAAGGGAAAATGTCATTATTGACATTTTCCTTTGAACCCAGGGGTAAAGGTCCTGGGTTTCAATCCCAGCACTGTTACTACCTCAGTGACCTAGAACACAGTGAATCTAGAATATGGCGAATTGAGAGAAGGCATGGTGCGGTGGTCGATTTAAAGTGAAAGGAGCTTGCTTCAACATTTACTGTGGGACTGTGGGCAAAATGCCTAACCTTTCAGGGTCTCCTAAGTAAGTTGGGACTAGATGATCCCTAAGGATCCTTTTACCTGTTAATCATTTGTTGAGGATGTACAAGTAAAGTGGTGTGTTATGATGTCAAAGGATACTAATTAAAGGCTAGCCAGATTTATACATGTAATTTAGGGGCAGCTAGATGGTAGATAGATTGCTGGGCCTAGAGTTAGGAAAATCTGCATTCAAATCTGGCCTCAGGCACTTAATTGCTGTGTGACCCTGGGCAAGTCACTTAACTTCGTTTTGTCTGTTTCCTCAGCTGTAAAATGGGCTTCATAATAGCACCTACCTCCCAGGGTTGTTGAGAATAAAATGAAATAATTGTTAAGTGTTTAGCACAGTGCTTGGCACAGAATAGGTATTACATAAATGTTAGTTGCTATTACTATTACTACTACTACTACTACTACTACTACTACTATTACTAATTTCCCTTGTATGAATTTACTGTATGAAGCAGTACTGTGTAGTGTACTGAGTCAGGAGATATGTTTTTGAGTCCTAGTGACCTTGTACCAGTCATTTCCCTTCTCTAGGCATCAGTTTTGTTAATTGGCTAGTACTCATTAAATGCCCACTGTGTACCTTAGGGTGAGAGATACAAATACAAATAATGAAACAGTTTTTGCTCCCAGGGACCTTGCACTTTATCAAGGGAGATGACATGTGTATGTACATATCAATATAAGTACATGTATACACACATATACATGTGTAAGCATATGCAGAATAAATTACAAAATATATTTATTAGGTCATTTGGGGGGCATTAGCAATTGAGATCAGGAAAAGTTTCATGTAGAAGTTTGAACTCAGCCTTGGGGGAAATTAAGGGATTCTGTGAGGTCGAGGTAAGGAGGGTAAGCATAAAGGATAGCCAGTGCAAAGTCACAGAGATGGAGTTGGAGTGCCTTGTGTGAGGAACAGAAGGAAAGCCAGTTTGGTTGGACCATAGAATGTGGAGAAGTAGGGTAATGTATAATAGGGCTAGAAAGGTAGTTTGGAGCTTTGAAGGGCTTTAAAAACCAACCCGAAGAATTTACATTTTATCCTGGAGATAATAAGGAGTCATTGGGGTTTGTGGAGTAGGGGAGTAGCATGATTAGACCTGTGCTTTAGAAAGATCACTTTGGCAACTGTGTGAAGCATGGATTGCAGGGATTTGAGGCAGAGAGACCAGTTAGGAGGCCCTGTCCTAATCTAGGTGAGGAGAGACGAGAATCTGAACAAAGGAGGTAATAGGTAAGAAGGGGACAGATGCCAGAGATGTAAGATTTGGCCACTGATTGGCTATGTGGGATGAAGGAAAGTGAGTTCAGGATAACATGGAGATTTTGTACCTGGGATAAGAGAAGCATGGTGGTTCCTACCACAGAAACAGTGAAGTTTGGAAAAGGGGTGAGTTTTTGGGGAAAGATAAAATTTTGTAGATGCAGAATCAATAAATCAATCAGTAAACATTTATTAAGTAACTACTATATGCCAGGCACTGTGCTAAGTACTGGGGATTCAAAAAGAAGCAAAAGACAGTCCCAGTTGTCAAAGAACTTACAATATAATGAGGGAGACAATATGCAGACAAATATGTGTATAATATATATACACACACATATACACATATGAATATATATATATACACATTCATACTCAAAATAAGATATCCACAAGATAAAGAGGAAATAATTAAAAGAGGAAAAGAATTAAGAGAGGTTGGGGAAGGCTTCCTATAGAAGGTGGAGTTTTAGTTGGGACTTACAGGAAGCTAGGGAGGTCAGTATTAGGCCAGTAGTAAGAATGGAGGAGGGAGAGGGTTCCAGTCATGGAGGACAGCCAGAGGGAATACGCGGAGCCCAAAGATTGAGTGTCTTGTTCATGGAACAGAGAGGAAGCCAGTTTTACTAGATGGGAGTACATGTTGGAGAGTGAAGTGTAAGAAGACTGAAAGGATAGCAGGGGTGAATGCTAAACAGAGCATTTTGAATTTGTTCTTGGAGACAATAGAGAGCCATTGGAATTTATTGAGTAGGGAGGTGACATGGTAGGACTTGTGCTTTAGGAAGACCACTTTAGTGACTGAATGGAGAATGGTTTGGAACAGAGAGAGACTTGAGATAGGCAGGCTTACCTGCAGGCTATTGCAGTAGTCCAGGTATGAGGTGATGAGGTCCTGTAACCCCAGGTAGTGGCAGAACAGAAACTGGGACATGATATTTAGATCTGGGAGTCATCTTTGAAGAGATTATAATTAAATTCGTGAGAGCTGAGCAGGTCAGCATGTGAGAGTGAAGAGAAGAAAGTAAAGAGGGCCCAGGCCAAAGCTTTGGGGTCAGAGGTTTGCTGGAGCCAACTTATAACTGGCTCTAAGCCCATTTGCTCATTGTGAGCAAAATTGACAACCACTACAAATTAGGGCTTGATTTATTGTTTTGTTACTCATCTAGACCTAAGAGAGTCATGAAGAAAATGTTAATCATACAGATTAAAGTTAAAAGGGTATCATGTGTACATTTTCCCCCCGGAGAATTGGTTGCTAAACATGTTATTAATGCAGAAGGCACAATACAAATGAGTTAGCAAAGGAGACTGAGGAGCAGTCAGACAAATTAACAGGCTAAAAGAGAGCAGGGTCATGAAAACCCAGAGAAGAGACACTATTTAGGGGGAAAAGGTCCAGTTCTGTAGAGAGGTCACAAAGAAGGAGCACTGAGAAAGGGCAATCCAATTTGGCAATTAATCAGTTACTTGAAGAGGAGGAGGTTGGAGAAGATGATTTCTAAGGTTTCTTCAAGCTCTAAAGTTCTAAGATTCTATGATATTTTTTTGGGGGGGTGGGGGACGGGGAAGGATGGGATTAGGGTTAATTTTGTTTGTTTATTTGCTTTTAGAGGGATCAGTACATGGAAGTACAATGGATGATGTGCTTTACCAATTGCCTTGCAGTCTTTTTGAATCTGTGTAATAAGTACCTGTGGTATAATGAACCCTTCCTGTCCCAGGATAGAGTCATAATACATTGGGAGTTATGAGATCATAGATTGAAAGCTGGAAGGGATCTTAGAGGTCATCTGGTTCGGCCCCCTCATTTTACAGGGAGGAAAATGAGACCCAGAAAAATGTAGTCAATTGCCCAGAGTCACATAATAAGTGGCAAAGTGAGGATGGTATGAACATAGGTCTTCTGTCTCCTAATTCAGTGCCCTTTGCATAGTACCATTTACTTATTAAGAGGACTGACTACCTGAGGCACTCAAAGTGAATGGGTTTATGGAATAGAGGGAATCAAGGACCCACAGGGACTCAGCTGTCTTTCCCTCTGTTAAGCAGCTAGGTGGCACAGTGGATAGAGCACTGGGCCTGGAGTCAGGAAGACCTGAGTTCAAATTTAGCCTCAGACACTTACTAGCTGTGTGACCCTGAACAAACCTGTCTGCTTCAGTTTTCTCAACTCTAAAATGGGGGTAATAATAGCAGGTAATAATACCTCCCAGGGTTGTTGTGAGGCTCAAAGGAAATTGTATTTGTAAAGTGCTTAGCACAGTGGCTGGCATATATTAGGGATTGTTCCCTTCTCCCCCTTTTCCTCCCCTTCTTACCAATAATTGGTGGAGCATGGGACCACATAATTGTGGTGCAGGATCAGGGAACCTGCTTCTCAGAATGTATTGTTCCTGAGAGAGAGGCAAGTTCAAAGGAAAATAAGAAAGTGCTTCAGTTGGTAGAGTTCTGAACTGGTCCGGCCATTCTCCATTCTTTAGAACGACTTGGACTATGCCCAAAGGACTATAAAATAGTGTCAAGCAATACCATTACTAGGTCTGTATCTCAAAGAGATAAAAAAATATTGGGGAATGGCTTAACAAGTTGTGGTATGTGATTGTGATGTCATACTATTGTTACAAGAAATGAGGAGCAGGATAGTTTTAGAAAAACCTGGCAAGCCATATATGAACTGATTTGAAGTAAAGTGAGCAGAACCAGGAGAACATGGCATAGAGTAACAGCAATATTGTAATGATGATCAACTATGAAAGACTTAGCGACTCTCATCAGTACAATTATCCAAGATAGCTCCAAAGGACTCATGAAGAAAAATGTTGTCTATATCCAGAGAGAACTGATGAATTCTGAGTGCAGACTGAAGCATACTTTTTTCACTTATTTTATTTTTCTCGGTGCTGCTTTTTTTTGTTGTTGTTGTTGCAGCATGGCCAATATGGAAATATGTTTTGCATGACTTCACATGTATAATTGATATCATATTGCTTGCCTTCTCAATGGGTGGGAGAAGGGCTGGTGTAAGGGAGAGAATTGGGAACTCAAAATTTAAAAAGATGAATGTTAAAATATATAAGGTTTATATATGTACATATATGTGTGTATGTATATATATGTGTATATATACACATACACATATACATATATGCATGCATGCATACATACATATATATTATATATATGTACATATATATCTATATAGACAGTGCTTGCTATTTGAAGGGAAGCAGTCAGTTATCACTGAAGAGTAGTAGTCAGCAATAACCTTGCAGTGTCGTCGCAGAGTTTTGGGTTCTCTGTCCCCTAAATTCCCTTCAATTCCACATTAAAATAGTATTTCTCTCGGACTTATCAAAACGATTAAACTCAATGGCAACAACCAAAAAAAGTTATTGTAAATGATTTGTTCCCAGGTCACAGGTTAACTTCAATTTTGAAGAGATAAACAGTGTCCCTGGTCTTGCCACATGCTGAATTTTTATTTTGTTCTGTGCTTTTGTCTCTGGCCTTGACCAAAGGTAGCATGAGATGAGTTGGCTGTTCTCTGGACAGGCAAAGAAAGGGAGGCAGCTTCTTCTGAAAATGGTATGAAGTTTGAAGAGAATTGTCCTGAGCTTTCCCTTCACCATGGCATATGACCTTCCCCAGGATCCAGCGGGGGCTCTTGGACCCTACCTCACTTCCTTCTCTGATGAGAGAACTCTCGTACAGGAGGATACTTCCTGCCTGGAGGGAAGAGGTAAGACTCCATCTCTTCTGGTAGCACTTTGATGTCATCCAGAAGCTGTTATTATTTCTTGATCGTTCATAAGGTCCCCAGGAACACACAGTAATCAATAAAGCTTTTTAGAGTTCCGTTTCTCTTTGATACATGTTACTGTTGCTTATATACGGCAGCCTCTCATCTGGGTAAATTGAGGCAGCAGAGAGATCCAAGCTGAATTCTGGATTATGGTCATAGCTCCCAAGTAAGTCTCCAGTGTTGGGGATTTGGTAAATTACTTCATGATATGAAGAGAGCAGTCCTTGTAGGAAGTAGCTTGTGATAAGTTTATAAGTTCTGGTTTTTCAAGTAGGTCTGTCTAAGGTCACCCTCATTCCTGGAAGGAGACTAATATGGGATATCCTAGGACTCTGACAGGAAGTGGAACTCAAAAAGTATTCCTAAGTAGAAGGCTTCTTGAACTTGCTTTAATGGGTAGCCAGTTGAGGGCTGATTTTGATGCTTGGCCAAAAAAGGCCAGCTGTAATGAGTGATTAGCAGTATATATTTACATGGAAAGAGTTAATATGTTGAAGGCTTTCGTTTTATTTAGTAAGAAAACCCTTTCTCAGGAAGGCTCGGGAAGTGGCTGAGAGCCCTGATCTGAGCTGCTTTTTCAAAAGAGTCTTTTTTCAAACCCTGCCGTGTCTTTTAGGGAAACAGAAAGCAGCAACTGGAAAGAACATTTGCTCATCCTCCAAGTAGGCAGCCTGAGGGCCTGTGTATGGATGGATTACATCCAGGTTACTGAGTGAACTGTATTGTCTTGCTTCTTTTTTCCATAAAATTTCTATCCAGGGATGTTGGTGGCTTTTAGTTTTAGCTTGGGACCAATCTGTCCTGGGTTGAAGAACTTAATCCTCCTTTTACAAGTGAAGAAACTGAGGCTTAGGAGGAGAGCTGAGTCACCCAAGGTTACCCAGCTCATTAGTGAAAGAGTAAAAGCACAGAAAGTGGAAAATACAATAGATGAATCAACAAGAGTTTATTAATCATTTGCAATGTACCAGGCTCTGTATTAGTTGCTGGGGATACAAATACAAAACCAAAACAGCTTCTGCCTTCGAGGAGCTATCATTCTATTGGAGGTAAACATCCATACACTTATATAAGTAAATACCAGGACTTTTGTTTTGGTGGGGGGTATCATGAAATTAGCAGCTGGGGAATGATCGGGAAAGGCTTCATGTAGGGGGCAGCACTTGGACTGTACTTGACAGGAAGCTAGGGATTCTGGAAGGTGAAAATAACGGAGGTGTGCATTCCAGGCCTGAGAAATGCAAAGGCATGGAGGTGGGATGGACCACCGAGTCTGGGAAAGAGGAAGTAGCCAATTTGGCTGGAATTTAAAATGCATGAATGAGACTCATGTATCTGGGAAGATAGGCTAGATCCAGATTGTAAACGTCTTTAAGTACCAAATAAAAGAATATGTATTTTAGCCTATGGGCAAAAGGGAGCTATTGAAGTCCTTTGAGGAGGGGTTGCCACCATCAGAATTGTATTTTAGGGATATCAATCTGGTAGCTGTGTGGAGGATGGATTATATGAGGTAGAGACTGGAAGCATGGAGACCAAATAGGTTGCTCAGGGGAGAGGTTGTTCGGTCATTTGGGGTTTTTTTGGCAAAGACATCAGATTGGTTTGCTATTTCCTTCTCCAACTCATTTTACAGATGAGGAAACTGAGGAAAGCCGGGTCAAGTGACTTGCCCAGAGTCACCCAGCTAGTGTCTGAGGCCAGATTTCAACTCAGGAAGATGAGTCTTCCTGACTCTAGGCCTGGTACTCTATCCACTGTGCCAACCTAGCTGCCCCAGGGGGAGACATGATGAAGGCCTAAACTAGAGTGGTGGCCATATAAGATGAGAGGAGGGGATGCATGTGAGAGACACGGTGATCAAATTGATAAGCCTTGGCAACTAATGACCTTTGGGGGTTGAGAGAGAGTTGAGTTTGGTTCCAAGATTGTGTACCTGGGTGCATGGTGGTGCCCTGCCCAAGGATGGAGAGTAATCCACTTTGGCTGAGCATCTTTAGGCCATGTCTGGGAGGAAGGAGAAATACAGCTGGAAGGATAGGTTGGATCCAGATTGTGGAGGGAACTTTATGCAGTAGATTTTATTTAGGGATAAAGAGTCTAGTTTTGGGGATTACAGAGGCTCTGCTTCCTTCGCTTCCCTTTTTCTCTTGGCATCTTTTGGCCATTTCAGTCTCCGTAAGAACTTCCACTGAAGAAGGCAGAATGATGAGGTAAGACTTTATACGATCATAGCATTATTGATCTAGAAAGGGACATTGGAGGTCATCCAGTCCAACCCCTTCATTTTGTAGATGAGAACAGGAAAGCCTAGAAAGGTTAAGTGATTTGCCTAAGGTTACCCAGGTAGAGTCAGGATTTGAACCCAGGTCCTTTGACTCTAAATTATTCTTTCCACTATAACATATTGCTTCCCATATAGTTCCTCTGTAGTAATTTCTGGTTGAAAGATTCATAGTTATGTAAATTGTGTTTATGTGTTTGTGTTTTCTAATTATAAGTAAGTCATTCAGGTCCTTCTTGTCTCCTACAATGGATTATTTGAAACATGCTGACTTGTTGATCAACCTTCATTTATAAATCATTGACTGTGTAAACCTTCTAAAAAGTAGTTTCGCTTTTGAGCCCAAGGCCTACTTTCCCCTATATCCTTCCTCTTATCTGGACCTCCTATATGTTCTTCTCCCCGCCCTGAAACCTCCCAGCCCACCTGACTCCTTCCTTTCTCCAGCACACAAGAAAGGAGTTAATAAAATGGAAGTGAGAGTATTCTCTGTTCTTCATGGTAAGGTTCCTTGCCTCTTCCTCTAGCCTTTCCCCTCATCTAGATTTCTTGAACCATTTTGCCAACAAATAATAAACTCATATTTATCCAGAAAGGTTTAAAATGAACGTTAGCAACACAACTCTATTGAATATGATTTCATTTTTATTTATTATTCTTTTTATTTGAAAGACATTTCAGGGCACCTAAGTTGCCACAGTAGATGGTGATTGGACTTAGAGTCAGGAAGACATGAATTCAAATCCAGCCTCAGACAACAGTTATGTGACACCTCAGAGATATCACTTAACCTCTATATGTCTCAGTTTCCTCAGGGATAACAACAGCACCTACCTCTTAGAACTGTGCCATGCTCACTGACTCAGATTCTCCTTTCTCTTCTGATCTCAGGACTTACCAATGGCCAGCTCCTCATGGTCCTAAGTACTGACAGTACCTGTGAAGCAGCCTCCTTTAACATAGAAGTCTCCCAGGAGAAATTGAAGACCTGGGGGATCCAGGTGAGTCAGACCATTCTGTTAGATCTGGATAGGCCCAGAACTCTAGATGATGAGATCTTAGAGGTCTTCTGAGAGCCTTTCATTTTACAATTGAGGAAACTGAGGCCTGGAGAGAGGTCACTTGTTTATAAGATCGCAGCTGCTTTGGTAGAGATATTTACTAGCTGTGTGACCCTGGGCAAGTCACTTAATCTCTTGTTTGCTTTAGTTTCCTCATCTGTAAAATGGGGAGAATAATAGTACCTACTTCCTGGGATTGTTGTGAGGATCAGATGAGAAAGTAATTATAAAGCACTTAGCACAGTGCCTGACACATAGAAATGTTATATAAATGGTAGCTATATCCACTGAGGGATTTTGAGCAGGAAGCCTGACATGGTCAGACCTTTGCTTTAGGAAGATTAGTTACTTGGAGGATGAGTTGGAAAGGGGAGAGAAGGGAAACAAGGAGCTCATTTAGGAAGGTCCAGGTAAGCAGTCATGAGGGCCTATGTGGTTGCCATTTGATTGTAGAAAAGGGGGTAGATAGAATGGAGGGAGGTAAGGAAGGAACAAGCATTTATGAAGTGTCTAATATATGCCAGGCACTATGCCAAAGGTTTTACAAATATTATCTCATTTGATCCCGCATATCACCTAGGAAATCGGTAGTTATTATCCCCATTTTACAGTTGAGGAAACTGAGGCAGACAATAGTTAAGTGACTTGCCCAGGGTCACACAACTAGTAAGTGTCTGAGGCCAGATTTGAACTCAGGTCTTCCTAAATTGAGGCAGAATAGTTGTGAGTGATAGTGAGAGCAAGAGTACGACCATCTCGGTGTTCACAGTTTTAGTTGGAATAAAGTTGAGTCCATGGGGCACTGAGGAAGTTCACGAATCTGGAGGCCAAATTATTCAAAGGGACATCAACCTGTACAGTGAAGTTCCACATAGAAAGGAAGGGGTTAGCGTAGAAAAGAAGACTGTAATGTAAGAGTTATGCTCAATTTGAAAAAAGAGGGAGAGGAAGACTGCAACAAGGAATTAGGACACTGCAGACATTTGGAGTCATCAGAGGAAAAGTGAAGTGACAAGGAGGAAAGGAATATGCCGACTCTTCTTTTGGCCTGTACGTGTTGGAAAGAGCCTTAGAGGTTATGGAATCCTTTCCCCTCATTTTCTTTTACAAATGTGTAAACTGAGACTGGGAGAGGTTAAGTGACTTGCATTTGGTCATACAGCTACTAAGTATCTGAGGTGGGATTGGAACCCAGATTTTCTTGTTTCCAAGTCCAGCATGCTTGCTTCCCATACCATGCTGATAGAGAAGAGAAAAATACATCTAAGTACTGAGGAGGGAGGCTAGGGATGCTGTGTGTCTGGGTTCAGCCAGAGTCCTGTGAGGGCAAGGAATGACAAGGGGTGTGAGAACAACAGGTCTAAGATGAAGTGAATTTTGTCAGTGATAGAATTGGAGTTTCAGAGAGTACATTCAGTGCCAGGACCTTTGCCTCCACTTAAGATGGCAGGAGGTGATGCACAATTAGGAGGTAGCATGCTCCTGGATTGTGGGTAGGGCTGCTGGTTGGACCTGTGGTAGGAGGCCTCACTCTTGAAGGAGGTCCTGATGTATGAGATTATTCCTGGGTAAGGAGATAAGGATTAGTGTGTATGGGTATGGTGGGCTGGGTCCTGTTTTTTTTTAGTATGGTTTGGTAAAGCAGGGCAGAGAAGGTCTGCCCTTCATATATGGCATTAGGCGCAGATTTCCAAATCCAATCCATGGAACCTTGGTGGTAAGGAATCTTAGCATGATGCCCAGAACTTAGTAGGCATTTAATAAATTGTTTATTGACTGAATGACTAAGGAGAGGATGCAGCATTAGAGTGGAACCAAGGACAGAGTAGATTCAACCTTCCTATGCTGCTAGAGTGAGGAGAGGGGGTGGGGTTTGTTGCCTTACTCTCCCAGGACCAGTGATCGAGAAGGTAGGAGCAGGTGCTGGTGTTCCTGAGGCACTGAATGAGGATGCCTAAAACTTTTAATAATCTAGAACTAGGTTTGATGATAATTGTGAAAAGTGATTAACACAGTGCTGGGCATATAATAGACTATGTAAGTTCTTATTCTGTCCCTTCCCTTTTTAAAGTCAAATTCGGGAGTGTTGTAGTTCCATCGGCCATCTTATGTCTACTTGACATCTTAAATAAGCCCTGGTGTCCTGGTCCACCCCTATTCTTTCAAGTGTCCCCTGTTCCCTATGGTTGTAAGTCAGGTGAATGAAAGCACCATCTCGTGCATTTCCCAGACAGGGAGGTGAGGGGGCTATCTCCCAGGCTGAAGTCAAACATGGTTTCTCTTTTGGGTTCCTGAGCAGGTGCCAACAGAGAAGTACAAGAGTTTAATTGAGAACGCCATCTTAGATCCCCAAGTGAGAAGATTTGTGTTCTATAACTCCAGGCCTTTCCAGCTGGCCATTGCTGTGGTAAGGATTCGAGTCTATTCCCTGACTGCCCCTAGACTTGTTCCTCTTGTGTGAAGAGACCATTACCATTTGCTAAAGGGAGGCATATTTGAAGCAGATGTCATTGAATTCAGTAGGGCTTCCACAAAGTCTGTTGAAGTGGGTGATGGAGGCTATGAATGGGTAAGATTCTTCAGAAGATACCTACTCTTTCCTATTGTGGGCATGCTTGCCCTCAACTGGGGGCTTTCTGGCACAGGGGAAATCCAGCCTTTGAATTGGCAGATGAACCTTGAGGCAAGATGGCCTTGGAGTTGGAGGAGGAAGGGTGGTAGAGAGAAAGTAGGGAAGCTACCCGTATGATTCTGATTCCAAACTCAGTGTTCTTTCTGTGTTCTTTACATGCTGTTTTTATTATAGACTCTACATTTATATAGCTTTTTAAATCTTCCACGTACATATTTATCTTGTATAGCTTGTGGGCAGCAATAAATTTCTCTACCTTCTATGCCCTGCAGTGTAAAGCAGGATATCCTTTTTTTTTTTTTTTTTTTGGTGAGGTAATCCAGGTTAAGTGACTTGCCTAGGGTCACACAGCTAGTAAGTGTTATGTGTCTGAGACTGGATTTGAACTCAGGTCCTCTTGATTCCAAAGCCGAAACTCTATCCACTGCGCCACCTAGCTGCCCCAGGATATCCTTTTTAGTTATCCTAACGGTACCTTTTATTCCATTGAACTAATCTGTCCCCCACCCGTACCCCAGCTTCAAAATTTTGTAGACTTGGATCATTGGTGTTACAGCCCCTGACGTAGGGTTTAGCTTTATGCCTTGTCATGGCAAGTAGGTGACCCTGGGTTCTCGAATGCTATGCTAATGGAGTCCAAACTCAGGCCAATCCTGCCTAGATGGGAAAGGGCTAATTTTGGAGAACCATTGCTTTAAAGTACTCTCTGAAGACCAGTGATAGTGATGCTGATGATGACTTTTCTGCTTTATTTATTTTCTGTCTTTGAGTACATGATGCCTTTGTGTTCCTTCAGGTTTTCTACATAGCAATGTGGGCTAATCTGTATTCTACCAGCCAGATGTTTTCTTTGGGAAGACACTGGGCAGCTGTGGTTCTTGTGACCCTAGGCACTGTATTAGCTACCATCATTCTCATTCTCATCTTTGACTGGCACCAAAGGAAGGTAAGGGAGACATTGCCGCAAAGTGAGTACTAATTATAGCCCTCCTTCCCTGAAGGGCATGGAAAACACAACTCTGGGTCTTTCTAAGATAGATGCTAATTCACCTTTTCTATCTCCTGCCCACATAGCCTAGCACAGTAAGTAGGTATTTTGTAAGTATTGAGTTGAATCTCCAAGCTTTCTTCCAGGCTGAACTTGAAACTTGTCTCTCTTAAACTTATTTATTTGTTTATTTATTATTTGGTATTTTTAAACCTATTCTTTGAGGGGAACAGTTTGTCAACAGTGGATGTTTATTTAACCATCAAAAATATTATTTAAATATCTAATGAGCTGAGAGAGATGCCAAGTTTAGATATGACCTGTTCCCTGCCCTCAAGAAGTTTACAGCATACTAGGAATTATGGGATCATAGATTTAGACCTTCAGAGATCATCCAGCCCAATTCTCTCATTTATAGGCGAGGAAACTAAGCTTTGGGGCAGATCAGTGGTACAGTAGATAGAGCGCTGGGCCTGGAATCTAGAAGACCTGAGTTCAAATCCAGCCTCACGTACTTACAATAGCTCTGTGACCCTGGGAAGTCACTTAACTCTTGCCTTCATAAAACTGGAGAAAGACATGGCAGACTATTCCAGTATCTTTGCCAAGAAAGCTCCATGGACAATTGGTCCATGGAGTCATGAAGAGTTGGACATGACTGAACAATAATACAGGAATGTTTCAGGTCAAGTCACTTGACCTCTCAGTGTCTAGACAACTCTTCGTGAGCATATATTGTAGAGGAGGTACTGACTTACATTAGTCGAAAGCTTGCTCATCTGAGAATTCCCTACGTACATAGGTCCAGTCCCTCTCTTTTATCCTACTCTAAGCACAGTGTCCAGAGTGCTTGGTACTGTAAGGCAATCCAAAGAATGAGGTGTACCATCTCAGAGTGGGAAGGGCCTTCACAGGACATTATCCTCTGTACCACTCAGCTGCCTATAGTCTCCCATTCCCTCTGACATGACTCCTTGCCCCCGAAGATTTCAGGTAACATTATAGGAATCTTAAAGGGAGAAAAGATCACATACAAAATAATTTAAATATATAGTCTGTATTAAGGATCCAAAATTGTTGATTATCCAAGTCCTTTTGTTCCCTTCTGGATCACTCTCAATGGAGAAGGGAGGGTTCTAGCTCTTATCACTTCTGGTGGATGGAGCTATAATGGATGAACCAGACCAGGTTTACCCTTTGTTAAAAGGTTTGGTACCACCCTTTCTCTATTTCTCTAAGAAAAGCCTAATTTTGTTCTTGACCCATAACCTAATTTTCCAATGGGCTTTTCCCAGAAGTCTGGTAAGGGCTTTAGATAGAAAATTTATTTCTTAATATTCCTAGGGAAACTTAAAAAAGAGATTTTGAATATGCTTCTTTCAATATGGGCAGTAGGGAAGAGCAGAGACATCATGGGAATAAGTGTATAAGAATGGTTATTATGACCACAATGTGGGAAGGATAGACTGAGGGGCAGGTCACAGTCAGGGAATGGGCAGGACAGGGCAAAGGAAGGAAAAAAGATGGTAGGGAGGTATTTACCTGATGGTCTCAGTGTGTTGTGTTAGATTGTTGTGGGGTTCTTTTATTTGGGGGCTGCCATTTGGTCCACTGTACCTCTCTGAATCTGCATAATAACAGCTTGTGTTGAGATGGGTTTACTTGTGTGGTTTGAGGGCTGCCCTGGGACAAGTGTCCTACTATATCACTTGGATGTTGGGTTCACAGGCAAGCACGAATACAGATCTCCGTCTGGCAGCTGCCAACGAAACCCTGATGCCATACCACATGCTTCTGGGAGTGACTGGTGAGGTGGAGGGCTGCCAGACTGTACTGCAGGTATCACTTCTCTGAATGATTCATCCTAGCCAATCAGGTCTCTGTCTAAGAAGACAAGAAAGGGCTTTCTCATGCAATGGATGAACGCCCTGGATAGTTGGGCAAGAGATATGGAACTGCTTCTTTTCTCTGACGCAGATCTAAAGATGAGGTTTGGAGACAAGAAAAGATCCCTGGATTTGGAATTCTAGGCTTTGGATTTGATTGCTGGCCCTGCTGTTTAATACTTTTGTTACTTTGGGCAAATCGCTTATTGGCTAGGGGCCTTGGTTTCTTCATCTGTAAAATGAAGTGGTTCAATTCAGTTCAGAGGATCAAGGATCTAGAACTCGAAAGGACTGCATGGGGCAAGTCTATCCTCATTATTTTACAGATGAGGAAACCAAGGCTCAGAGAGAGTTACTGAATTCAGTCCATGGTTACATGGCTGGTAAGTGTCAGCTGTGGGATCTGAACCCAGGACTTCCCAACTCCAAGTCTAGTGCTCCATTCACTATGCCAAGATCCTTTCCATTGTATTACTTGTTAATACATTATGGTAAGGGCAGATAAATTGTCTCAGGGCAAGTCTTTTCTTTTAACATTAAAGGATCCAGATTTAAAACTATCTCCCAGGACCAAGTTATGCCCATTGATGCAGTGTATTTTTTTTTATCCATAAGGCAAAGAAAATAGAGATAAGATAAAAATTCTTATTTCAAAGTACAAGTATAATAAATTTTTTTTTTTGCATCAATTGATGTTCCTGGTCCTTCTTTAATTGGTAGGATGCCTACTAATTTAATGGCAGATGAAAACCCTTTGCCAACAGGATTGGACGTTTTTCAGTTTTATGAACAGCAGGTTTTCTACTTGCCAGAAAAATTAGAGTTAATTATAGAGCAATACACAGGGAGAGAACAGAATGGTGTGTTCCTGCCACAGAGAGCACAGTGAAACAGAAAGTTTTCGTGTAAAAGGTCTGTTTTCAATATTAAAATGAAGACAATGCAAGGGGAGAACAGTGGGAAAGAGAACATAGTGAGTGGGGTGTGGAGGCCAGGAGCCAAGTTGATGCTTTCTTCTCTTCTCTTCTGTCCTCTCCAGCTTTGGTTTGTTTACTTCCACTTAGAGAGCTGTCTCCAGTCTTTATCAGACTATATCCGAGAACTGAAGACCAGTCAAGAGGTAACCAACCCATAGAATGGTTTGAATGACTGACCACTCTGGTATGACTCTGAGTTGGGGGAAGAAGAAAATACACCAAGCTGGGGTTGTAGGGCATCCCTACCTGTCAAGGCAGTACCTGTTGTATAATGGGAAGGTTGCTAGACCTGGTTTCAAATCCTAGTTCTGCTTTGTGACTTTGGGCAAATCCTTTCCCCTCTCTGGGCCTCAGTTTTCTCAGCTGTAAAATGAGGGGGTTGGGCTGGATGATATCAGAGGTCACTTGCAATTCTCAATCTAGGATCTGAAGATCTCAATAGAGGATTGCAGATTTAGGGCTGGAAGAGATCTTTGAGATCATCAAGGCAAGTCCTTAATTTTTCAGAGGTATTCATTTCACGTTGAAGGGCCAGGGAATTGCCTGAGAATCTACTCATTGGATACACAGGCCCCTACCTTAATATTACATCAGAGTAACCAGCCTATCGATGTGTTTGACTCATGTAAGACTAGCACAAAAGAATGGACTGGGAAACAGGAACACCTGGGTTTTAGTTCCAGCTCTGTCCCAACTTGATGTGTGACCTTAGGTGAGTCCTCTAATCACCTCATGTTCAAAATGAAGGGATTGAATTATATGGTCTCTGACGGCCCTTTTGGGTTAGGAATTCTATATTTCCAACTCTAAATTTCCTTTGCTGATACATATGTTGTTCAAGCATTTCAATAGCGTCTGATACTCTTCACGACCTCATTTGGGGTTTTCTTGGCAAAGATACTGGAGTGGTTTGCAATTTCCTTCTCTAGCTCAATTTTTGCAGATAAGGAAACTGGGGGCAAGCAGGGTTAAAAGGAAACTGGGGGCAAGCAGAGTTAAGTGACTTGCCCATGGTCACACAGCTAGCAAGTGTCTGAGACCAGATTTGAACTCAGGAAGATGAGTCTTCCTAACTCCAGGCCTGGCACTCTATCTACTGTGCCACCTAGCTGCCCTAGCAGGCCCTTACTTAATTAAATGGAAAAGGAACTAGCTTAAAATCATTTAATAACATCTTACATTCCTCTAATGCTTTTAACTTTTCAAAGTGTCTTTATGTCTATTTTTTTCCTTCTTTTTTGATCATAGCAGTCTTGTCAGGAAGGCAGGGCAAGTTGTCTCAACCCTATTTTGTGCGAGGAGTTGAATGACCTGTCCAAGAGTCCATGATTAGTTGGGCCCAGGGCATCCAGGTCTTGTGATTAACGGGAGGTGTCCTGTGGCCTGCCCATCGGACCATGCTGCTCCTCACTTAGGTAGCCGGTCAGTATGTACCCAATCTTTCTATTTCCAGGTTTTCTGGAGGTGGCATAGACAAAGACAGGCAGGGTTTGGGCCAGCTTCTCTTGTGCTTTCTGGCCTCACTCAGATGTGGGCCAAAGAATCAATGGGCACTTCTTTAAAGACCCTCCAATTTAAGAGCTGGCCTACGCATGTTCTCTGGCTTTCTCTGCAGTCAATGCTAAGACATCGCCTGAACCAATTCCAAGTGGTCGTGGAGACCGTGGTGAGCCCTGCCCAGGAAGAGGGAGAAGAGAATGAGAGGCTGGCTGAGGAATCTCCTCTGCTGCCCAGTGGTGGGACAGAGTCGAGGAAAGGAGTGGTCACCCAGATGGTTCTTCACCACCTCATTCCAGAGGCTGCACCAGAGGTAATTATCATTTCTCAGAGAGGCCGTGGGGGTCAGACTCCACCTTGGAGGGTAGTTGGATATTTTGTTTACCTCTGATAGTCATGACCTTGAGGACATAAGGTAACTTGAATTCTTGATGACATAAGTATTTGGTGCAGTTTTATTTTGCTTTTTGGAAGGGATAAAGGGTAGAATATTTGTAAAAAGCACCTAGCACAGTGGCTGGAACATAGTAGGTACTATATAAGTGCTCCAAAAAACATTCCATTGAAGCAGATTTGTAGTTATAGATTTAGAATTCGAAGGTGCCTTAAGGGTCATTAAATCCAACCCCCTCATTTTACAGATGAGTTAACTAAGGCTTAAGTAGATTCAGTGACTCACTCAGGGCCATACTGAACTAATAAATGTCTAAGGTAGGATTTGAACTCTGAGTCTTAAATCCAGTCCTCTGTGCACTACATCATGCTTCTAATTTCAGTTCAAGGTAAGGAAAAACTCACCACCACTTACACAGTCCCCCAAAGGGAGTGAACTGCCTCAGGAGGGAGATAGTGGGCTTCTCACTAGAGGGAATTAAGCGAAGACAGGTTGGCCAGTTGTCAGGTATACTGTAGAAGGGATTGCTGGTTTTTTCGCATCACCTTCAGTTTCAAATATATCCTTCCTCCCCTTTACTACCTAGAAAACCATCCCATTACTAAGAATTTTTAAAAAATTGTTCAGTAAAACTAACTCATGACTCCCAACTCTTGCAAAAGAGGGAGGACATTCTATCTTCCATCTTTTCTTAGGAGGAGAGGAATTCCTTTTTGTATGTGTATCTAAAATATCTGGCCTGGAAGGTTCCTTCCCACTGTGAAATTCTGAGATTCTATGTGGGATTCACTAGTGAGAAGAGCAAGACTCTTCTTTCTGGTATTCCAAGGTTACCTTCATTCTGCAAGGTAACACATTGACCCACCATAGATAAGACGTGTATTTTGGATTTTTGCATAGTGGCTCACTCCAAGACCTAGGTTGAGTACCACTTCCGAGAAGCTTTCTCAGATGTCTCACAGTCAGAAATAATACCCTTTTCCTCTCTACTCTCATAGCACTTGGTGCCTCTCTTTTTACATGTATCATTGTTGTTTTTATATTTTACTTACTCAAGTGCTTGTCTTATCTCTTCCTATTAGATTGTTGCGACATGTATAAGTTGTGTCCCTCCCACTCCCCACTGCACTAATAGGCTATCAATCTGTCAGTGCTTTTTGGATGGAGAGGGATTCCTTTGAGTTAGGGAATCAGAATATTTGAGATTTTTGAACCTTCTTATATTAAAACCCCAGATCGCCTGGTGTCAAAGGCCATTCTTGAATCAACCCCTTCTTTTCTTCTTTGGGGCTTGTTAAAGTTCATAAAAACAATGTTCTCTATTAAAGAAATGGAACATTCCCCTGAAATCCTTTCTATACTGCATGTGTACTTGGATCTAGACCCCAATGGATTCATGAAAAGTTGAGTGAAAGTTTAATTTTCAGAAACTGAATCTCATTTTAAGTATCTGGGGTACCTTTTGTAAAACAAAGAACCCTGAATTATCATGCACACTCCCCCTCCTCCCTCCCCACCCAGTTTTCCTTCTCTGCCAGTCTAGATTTTCATGTGGCTGGTTTTCTTAAAAGGAAGACCACGAGTGTGCTAATTTGCTTGGCGTACCCATTCTCTGTAGCCTGCTGCCACGGGCCAGCCTTCCTGTTCCAAGTTATCCCTGGTTTGGGGAGTTGGAAGGCATGTTGTTCCACTGCTCTTGCCTCCCTCATCTGGATGTCTGCCTCGGTGTCTGTCAAATCAACACTTACGATGCTTTCTGATTCATTCCAGGTGATGGCCCGGCAGATGCTGGTGGTCTTTGGTGGCTTATACATCAGGCTCTTGGTGACCAATCAGCTCCCTGAGACTGCGGGTGCATCAAGGCATGCCGAGTCACTGCAGAGGCCCTGCCCCTGCCAGTTCATTGAGACTCACATCCTAGGGGCTGGGTGTTGTTCCCCCTTGGCGAGGTGATGGCTGCAGAGGCTGGAGAGCTGGTGTGGAATAAGGAGCTGAGGTGTCGAGTCTGCTGCCAAGGAATGCCCTGCTGCAAGCCGCAGACTGGAGGGGCCGTCAGCACCCTTGGACCCTTTGGCACAGCACCACTGGGGAGGAGAAGTCGTCAGCCCAGATAGCATCCCCTGCACATCCGCAGTCTGTTGAAACAGCTCTTCCAACTGTGAAATTGAACACTGTGCTCCAAGCTTGCAAATGTTTCTGTCGGTGGCTGTGAATGGGCCCCGCTTCAAGATTCAGTCTTTGCTTTATTTATTCCTAGACACTAAAGTGAAGGGTTTTCCTCTGAATTACATAGGCCCTCTCTGTGTATCCTACAGGTGGTCTTGTGCTGACATTGCCCATAGAATAGCACCTGATCATGGTAAAGTGGAAAGAGTTCTGGGTCTGGGATCAGAGGACTTGGGTTCTTCCACTTAGCTTCTTGTGGGACCTTGGGTATGTCACTTTTATTTTCTACTCTACAAAATGAGAGGATTGAGTTGGATGAACTCTGAAGTCCTTTCCAACTCTGATCCTTGTGAGCTGCTCATCCTGGCATTCAAGGCCCTCTGTAAGAGGGCCATAATCTGTTTCTATAGCCTTATCTCCCATTGCTGCTCCCTTAAACAAATACAGTGCATTAGCCAAACTGGTCCTCAACACATGCCTTGCATTTTTCTAATTTGATACCTTTGTTTGTGCCTTTCCCCCCATTTGGAGTGTCTCCTTTCTCTTTTCCCTCCTCCTCTTTTCACTGTGCACTTTGACACCAATCAAAATTCTACCCTTCTTTCAAGGTGAAGGGGAAATTTTGCTTTTGGCTCAGATGGGCTAGTTTCAGTTGGGCTTGACTTGAGTGAGTTCTGGGGGCTTCCTTTGGAGTGAGAAGATTGCGAAGGTTAGGTTACTGGTTTTGGGGAATGGGTATATAGGAGCAAGACTGCCCCAGGAGAGTGAGGGTTGGACTGATACCAACTGCTCAACTGTGTTCCAGACCCAGCTCTGCTGACTTAGTCTCTTGGAGATTCAGTTTTCCCCTTGGTGCAGTGGGCATATAATGGCCTGTCTTGCCTGCTATTGTGGGGAATCAAATGAGGGAATGGATGTGAAAGTGCTCTGAACATTGTAAAGCACCATTGGAGTCTTACCTGTGGGATTCCTGTTGTCATTTTTTGTTTTCTGTAGTTAGGACTAGGGAGGAAATGTTTCCAGGGCAACAGGGGAGGGGACACATTCCCTGTCAGTCAGTGGGCTACACTGAGAATTCATTCTGCTGACCTCATCCTTGGGTTTTGTGTCAAAAAAGAGAGAGAATTATTCATTTAGGTAGTAATGGCTGCGTTACTGGTGAATACAGGGTACAGAGAAAAGGTCAGACCCAGGTATTACCCACAGAGATTTATATTTCAAGCCTGCTATTGGGGACAAAAGACATGTTAAGTGGCCAAATGATCATTTTTCAAATTGAATTTTTCTATTAAAGTCTCCTGTGAAACCATCTGACTTTTTATTTCTTAAGTTTTCTTTTCTCCACACATTCTAGTGGATTTACCTTGTGTCATGGAGCATGTAGGTTAGACATAAGGAAGAACTTTCCAACAGCAAAGGTGGATAAACACTGGGAAGCTGTGAACCCTTCTATATGGTAGGTGTTGAAAAATAGGTATGGGTTCACCTTGGGGGCAGTTTCGTATATTACTCCTACCCCTATTCAATTCAACAGGCATTTATTAAGTACCTACAATATGCCAGGTACTGTGCTGGTCCAAGTGATACAAGATAGAGATAAAACCTCCCCTGCCTTTAAAGAGCTTATGTTCTAATGAGGACAAATAGCATGTGCATAGATGAATAAATGCAAAGTAATTTCTAGAGAAGTAGGAGAAGTGCTGACTACTAGGAAAATCAAGAAACTCCTCTAGGAGGTGACCCACAATCTACTTGGAAGGAAGCTAAGGATTCTACACAGCAGAGATGAGGATGGAGAGGATTAGTGGATAACCTGGACAAAGACTAGAAGTGGAAGATGGAGTGTTGTATGTGGGGAACAGTAAGTATGCCACTTTAAAGTTTAGAAGAATTCTTTTGAAAAGAATTAATGAAGGACAGGAAATGAGATTAAATGATTTCTTAATCTCCTTTCTGGTGATGTTCTGTAAAATTAATTGAATTTACTTTCTATCTTCATCTCATATCCAATTAGACCTGGCCATCTGGATTTGGAGTGAGAAGACATGAATTTATCACTTCACCTTTCTGGGACTTTAGAAGATAAAGGGAGTTGGGAGCAGTTGGGTGGTGCACTAGATTAGAACACTGGCCCTAGAGTCAGGAGGACCTGAGTTCAAACCCAGCCTCAGACATTTACTAGCTACATGACCGCAGGCAAGTTACTTAACCCTGATTGCTTCCCCACACCCCCAAAATAAAGGACTTGTTGTAATAGATAGATTTGAGCCTGGATTCAAATCCTGTCTCTAATACTTCCTACCTGTATAATCTTAGGCAAGTCATCTCAAATGTGAGTGTTGGACTCAATGACCTTTTAAGGTCCCTTCCAGTTCTAAATCTGTGGAATATGATCTGTAAGGACCTTTCCAGCTTTCAAGCCTGTTCTCAGGAACCCCCAGCACACGAAACCATTGCTGAAGATTATAAGTAATGCCCTAAGGTCTAGCAAATACTTTCTTTTCCTTCCTATCTGAAAGCCAAGAAGATCTGACAAGATCGAACTCCTGAGGCCTAGTTTCCCAAGGAACCTTCTCCTCCTATCCTCCCAAAAAGTTTGATTTAGTGATGCTCACCATTAGCAAGGACAAAATTCATTTTTTCCTTGACTCTGGATTCTTCAATCAAAAAAGCATTTAATAAGCACTGACTGCTTAGAATGTGCCAGCAACTGTGCTGGACACTGGATTGTCCTTCCCCTCAAAGACTTTATGTTTTACGAGTGGTGGGGAATATGACGTGGTCACAGATGAATAAATTCAGGGCATACACAAGATACATACACAGTGTTGGTGGCAAGGTATTGACAACAGAATATCAGGAAAGGATTCTCTCTAGAATGATAAAAGTTGGGAGGGAGAAAAGAGTGCATTCTAAGGGGAGACAAGCTCGATCCAGAAGCAAACATGGTTTTAGAGAGTTGCCCAGCACAGAGGTGAAGTGACTTGCCCAGGACAAGCCAGTGTGGACTAGAGGCAGGATGTGAATCTTATTCCCAAATGAGGCTAGCTTTCTGTTATACTGCTGTTGCTTCTCATCATTTACCAAATGCCACAATAAACTCCAAATGGAAACACAATCTACATACATTATGTAAAAAAAAGAGATTGCAATAAAATGCATAGAATCATACTTGGAGTCAAAAGTGACTTTGTGATCCAGCCTGGCACCCAGTGCTTGAAACACCAACCACCTGTTAAGAGTTCACTATCTCACTTCCCACCCACCTCCCCCAGGCTTTGATTAAACTTCATTAAAGTCCACTGATTAGGACTTTTCAGGCATTAAAGTAGAGATTTTTATAAAGGTTTTCCTTTCACTCTGTAGTTATTATCAAGCAAATAAACATTTCAAAATTGGATTAGAAGTGGCAATATTTACCAATTTCAAAGCACCAAACTTCCTCAAGTATTTGGGCAACTCTAATATACCCAACTAATGTGTTATGCTAATTATAAAACACTTGCTTGGTCATTAAGTAGATGCTTTAAGGACTTTTACTTAGGCAGGATTCTAATGGCCTACTTGGAATTACTGAAAAGATTTTAGAGTAATAAAACAATCAGTAACAAGCCTGAATTATTTTACTTTTTTTTTTTTAAAGAGCTGCCTCTCCCAATGGTTTGAATGAGTAACATTTTTCTATAGAAATGAGAGTACACAAATACGTTTATATTGTGTGACAGCTTTAATTGGTGGCTGTTCCTCAGATGCCCCAGATGTAGGTTTTCTGAAGTTTTTGTTTTTTGTTTTTTATTTTTTTTTTGGGGTTTGTGTACCACAGGGAAGGATCAGACCATTTCTTCTCCCCTAAGGAAGTTTCTGAATTGGTCTTCATTAATCCTGCTTTAGAACACAACACATTTTTTTTCCCCTTAGCAGATATATTTTCTAAATCACCATCAGCTGACCTAAAGGTACTGCGATCTTAGATAGCTGCAAATAATGGTGCTAACTAGAACCATCAGGGCCTCCTCATGTAGCAGGTTTGGGAACCCTTATACCCGGTGTAAACACCCATGTGTTTCTTGTAATAATCTTCCAAAGGCTTTTTCGTGTTTACCTCTGAAAGAACAAAGAAATAAGTGCCATGATTAGTGAAAAGACCATGGAAAAAGTGCTGGACAAATCAAGGGACCTAAGTCCAGTGCTAGCTTTGACTCTTACCTAGCGCAAATCACTTCCCTTCACTAGGTCTCAGTTTTTCACTTTTAAAATGAGGGAGTTGGACACACCATGATTAATCCCCTTTCAGTTCTCAGAGCCTGTGTTCTAAACATAGTCTCATCCAGCCTTGATATTCTGTGTTCTGTGTGATGGAATACTATTGTGCTATGAGAAATGATGAGCTGGATGGTTTCAGAAAAACCCAGGAAGATTTACATGAACTGATGCAAAGTGAAGTGAGCAGAACCAGGAGAACATTGCACACAGTAACAGCAATACTATAATGATGATCTACTGTGAAAGATTTAGCTACTCTGATCAAGACAATGATCCAGGACAATTCCAAAGGACCCATAATGAAAAATGCTATCCACTGCCAGAGAGAGATCTGAAGAATTCAGAATGCAGATTGAATTATAATTTTTTTCCCTTTATTTTTTGGCCTTTTTTCTTTTTTTTTTGCAACGGCAATATGAATGTGTTTTGTATAAGACTTCACATATATAATTGCTATCATATTGCTTGCCTTCTCAATGGGTGGGGGAGGGGTGGGAGGGAAGGAGAAAATTTGAAATTCAATTTTTGAAAACATGAATGTTAAAAATAAATAATAAATTTATTTAAAAAAATTCTACATTCTAAATTCCTTTCCAGGTCAGATTTTTTGTTTTGTTTGTTTTAAGGTCCCTTCCAGTTCTGATGTTCTGTCTGTGTTCTGAAGTAACTTTCTGTTCTGTTTTTAATAACAGATTCCTCCCTTGCTCAGCTATGAGAATCGGCAGTGGGGGAGAAATGCAAAGTTTGAAGATGTGATAACTTTCCTCATGGAGCTCACTGTCTTGGAAATTTCAAATGCGTATATTTTCTGTTGCTTGAGTAAGTTGGGTAGCTACTGGGGTTGGAAATCTTTTGCTAAATGAAGAGTTTTCTTGTGTTGTTATTTATGCGGATCTGACCTGGAGATGCCAACAGATTAAACATTAGCATTTGACAACTTTTAAGTGGAAACTGCATATAGTCAAGGAATTGGGAGGATCTGCCTTTAAACTACCTCTTTCTCACTCTCTTCTCCAATCAGATAGAATATAAGCATTTTTATCTTTTCTTTCCCCACCATGGACTTAAGGTCAGGGTTACTTATGGCTTGGTATTATTTCCTTTCTGCCACCACAGAAGACTATATTTTTATTTTTATTTATTTTTTTAATTTTAATTTTTTTTTTTTTAGGCAATTGGGGTTAAGTGACTTGCCCACGGTCATACAGCTAGTAAGTGTCAAGTGTTTGGTCTGAGGTCAGATTTGAACTCAGGTCCTCCTGACTTCAGGGCCAGCATTCTATTCACTGCGCCACCTAGCTGCCCCGCATAGGAAGACTATAGGAAGTTCTTGCTTGCTTCAGTATTATATTCTTCTCTCTTGATTGCTAGTGTCTTGACTTTCTTTTTGGTCCTGTGCTCTCTAAGCCCTCATCCCATCCCCTTGACTTATTATTGTTTGTATGCCTTTTGTTCCTCTAGAGACCTATAGTCTAAAATCTCTCTAAATTGAGTGACCAGTGATAAGCACTCACCGTTGATGGCACAGTGAGTAAGAGAGATAAACTTAGAGTCAAGATCTGAGTTTAAATGCCACCTTGGACACTTATTATCTGTGTGACCTTGGGCAAGTCACTTAACATTTCTCAGCCTTGGTTTCCTCATCTATAAAATGGATGTAATAATAGCATTTATCTGCCAGGATTGTTGTGAGGATCAAATGAGTTAGATAGGTGTAGTGCTATTATATTTAGGTCTTTCTACCTTGTAATCCATTAATGGAGGATTTGGCTAACACTCCACCTCTGAGATTACTCAGAAAGGAAGGAATGCCTCCTAACTTGGCACTTTCTAGTTAGTCACCAAAGAAAACCAGTCTCTTAGAGTAACTGAATTTCCTGCTTCTGCTATCAGTATTCAGGGATGGCCCTATGGGAGTTGAGGCTTTATTGGAGTGTATATTTGGGGGAGATTGAGATCATTTAGTTTATTCCCCTCATTTTACAGATGAGGAAACTGTGCCAAGTGAGTAATTAGCCATTTTCTGTGTGAGGGCTTTAAAGGAGTGTTCTAAGCCTTTATCCCTCAGATCACAAAATACTACGCCTGCCTCAACCAACCTGCTATAGTACTTGAAATCTTGTTCCTCCCCCTCTCCCTATGAGAGTCACCACTTGGTGGAAAGATACTGTTTCCAGAGGGTCCCTGGACTGTAATGTTTTGTTTGGAAGTGACCTTAGAAACCACCTACTTCAAGGCCTTTATTTTATATATGGGAAAACAGTTCTAGAGAGATGAAGTGATTTTTTTAAAAAAGTCATACAATGTTAATGAGTCATAGAATCATAGATTGTCAACACTGGAAAAATCCTTTGGGATCAGCTAGTCCAACTCCTTTTTGCATAGGAGGAAACAGAACAGAGAGAAGTAGTGACTTGTCTAAGGTCATACAGCAAATAAGTGGTAGTGTTCTGGATTAGAATGGGTCTCCTGTCCCTGATTTCCATGCATGTCCTTCCTAACTTCCATGCCTCACCTTTAGCTATCCAGTTAACATACCCACGTTCAATGGATAACCCATAAATATCTCATACCCACCATGTCCAAAACAAGATTCTTTCTCTTTACTCCTAAGCCTCCCCCTCTTCTGAATTTCCCTATTACTGTTGAGGGTGCTGACATCCTGCTCTCAGCCACCCAGGTTTACAACTATGGCATCATCCTTGACTTCATTCACCCCACACATCCTCTCCATTGCCAAATATTGTTTCTACTTTCACAACATCTCTTGTTTGTGTCTCCTTCTTTCCTCTCACAGTCACCACCCAAGTTCAGGCCTTTATCACCTCTCACCTGGATTATTGAAATCACTTCATAATTGTTCTCCTCATCTGGAGTCTCACCCCACTTCCACCCCCCTTCCATTTGGTTGCTAAAGTGATTTCCCTGAAGTATGGGCCTCACCACATATGTTACTTCCTTACTCAGTAAACTCCAGTGGTCTCCTTTCACCTCTAGGATGTAAAGTTCTCCATGTAGTATTTCAAACTCTTCACAAAGTGGCCCTTTTTACCTTTCCAGTTATTGTATACTTAACTCTCTTTCATGCATGCTATGACCTAGCTACGCTGACCTGCTTCCTTCTATTTCTGTTCTCTCCCATTTCTGCTTTTTGCACTGGTTGTCCCCCATGTCTGAGAGACTCCTTTCTCTCTTCCATCTCTTGGAATCCCCTGGCTTCCTTCAAGATTCAACTTAAATACCACCTTCTGCTGGAATCCTTTCCAATTAAATTTATCTTCTACTTACTTTGTATATATCATATATATAATGTCTATATCTATGTGTATACATATATCTTTATATATATTTTAATAAAAATCTTTTAAATATGCATATCTATCTACCTACCTACCTACCTCTCTCTCTCTCTCTCTCTCTCTCTCTCTCTCTCTCACTCTCTCTCTCTCTCTCTCTAATCTTTTTATTTAAACTCCCTAAGGGCTGGGACTGTTTCTGCCTTTCTTTGCATCCCCAGGGCTTTGCCCAGTGCTTGGCACATAATAAATTCTAAATAAATGCTTGTTGACCAAGTATGTACTTTTGAATATGGTCCAGCATCAGGCAACATCTTGAAAACCCATATAACAAAACTTTGATGATTATTCAGAAGTAGCAATAATCTAGCAAATGAAGGCTGGTTTGGGAGTCAGGAACACCTGAAATCAAGCCCCATGTCTGACGCATATTAGCCCTGTGAGCATGGACAGATCATGTGATTTCTCTGTGCAGCTCTCTGAGACTAAATTTCGGAATAGTTGCTGGGCTGCATTGTTTGAGGGAGTTGCCATATGGGTAGTCCCCTACCCTCATGAACTTCTGCATCTGAATCAAAAAAGATACAACAAAAATTACTAGGTAGTTGGTTTTCCTTCCTCCTTTTCCTTTGTGGTTTGTTTTCCCTTGTATTTATAAAAAAAAACATTAATTAAATGCCTGGTAATGCTAATACATATAACCTAGGAGTCACAATTGATGTAAATGAAATTGACAAAGTACAGACTGGGAAATAGGAAGGTTCAAATCCTGCTTTGATCACTTAGTTATGTGACCAGGGACGATTTACTTAAACTCTCCAAGCCTCAGTTTTCTGCTCTGTAAAATGGAGATAATAACATCTGCAGCATTTACTTTACAATATTTTTCATAGGATCATAGATTTGGAATTGGTCCTTAAGAGATGAACTAGTTCATCTCCCTATTTTACAGCTGAGAAAACTGAGGCTCAAGGAAGTTAAATGACTTAGATCATAGATTTAGAGCTGAAAGGGATTTTGGAGGCCATGATGAGGAAACTGAAGGCCAGAGAAGTTAAATGATTTGCTTGAGGTCATCACGTAGTTAGTGTCACAGGTAGACTTCTAACTTGAAAGTCCATTCTATTTCCACTGTTATGCTGGGCATACTGGTAGGAAGTGGCAGGGGCACAATTTGAACCCTGGTCCTCTGATTCCTAGGGCAGCGATCTTTCCACCAGGCCATAATGCTATGAAGGCTGAGTGAGAAAAATGTATACAAAGTACTTTATACACTAAAAAGTACTATAAACTTAAAAAGTACTATGGGAATATCAGTCACACACACAGTCACACACAGACACACAGACACACACACACACACACAGACACACATACACACACATATATATATATATATATATATATATGCAAGTGTGTCCCAAAAGTCTTAGTGCAGCCTTGAGACTATGTTAAGACTTTTAAGGAGGCAGCTATGTGGCACAGTGGGTAGAGTACTGGACTGGATTCAGGAGGATGAGAGTTCAAATCCGTCCTCAGATACTTGAGCTTACTAACTGTGTGACTCTGGCCAAGTCACTTAATCCCATTGCCTAGCAACAAACAAACCAAAAAAAGACTTTTGAGACACCCTATATGTATCTTACCTCGCCTTGGACCTGTAATTTCATTGGTATCAGAATTCCAGGTAAGGAAACCTATTTTCTAATGCAAATTGACAATATCTCTGGAACTTCAAGTCACAGAGTTGCTTAGAGGCATGAAAAGGTTAAGGTGACTTGCCTGAGGTCACATGTCCAGGATATGTAAGTCAACCAGTCAGTCAGTTGAAAATCATTTATGTAATATTGAGGAGGAACTTGAACAGGTCTTCCTGACTCTGAGACTGGCTCTTTCTTATAACACTGCTTCTAATTTATGCAGCACTTAAAAAATAATAGTGATAATAATCATTAATATAGTGACACTAGTGATATATGTCGCTCAAATGTTTTAGATTATTTACAATGGTATGCATGTAAAACACTGTCCAGAAATAATCATTTCCATTGCACACAAAGGAAGGCTCAGTGTAAAATTTGGGGGACTATCAGGGAAGTTGAGAAATAGATTTTAGTTTGGACTGAGGGTTTGAGGGGAATTGCCTATTTTAGATCCTCTGGGTGACATGATTGACATGGTTACTGTCTATTGACTCCTCCCCTCTTATATCTTTCCTTCTCTCTTCCTCTAATCTATTTTTCTTTCCTACTTCCAAGCCCCATCTCTACCCTTTGGCCAGAAGCCCCATAAGCACAAGGAAATCATATATGTCTTTTAAAGTTGTGTTTAGGATGGGGGTCAGGAGAATGATCCACCAAGTTTCTGCCATACTTTGTATGGCAAAATTACTGGAAATTACCAACGAAATCACAGGTCCAGAGGAAAAAAGATATATACAAGATATAAATAAATAACATATGCACACACTCACACATACACACATATGCACGAAAGCATCTCAAGTAGTTCTAAGAGAAGTACATTTCCCAGCTACCTGCACTGAACCACAGTCCTTTAGATGATTAAGTATTAAAAGAAAACACAAACAAACCAATTTTTGATAGTGATCTTTCTGAAATATATTACCCATATCCTTTGCCTTTTAAATACACTACATTGAGCAACCTTTGACCGATGGGGAAGGGAATAATAAGCATTTGGTGTTTACTATATGCCAGATGTTGTGCTAGGTACCTTACAAACATCTCACTTGGTTTTCACAACAACCCTGTGAGATGTGCTATTATTACCCCATTTTACAATTGAGAAAACTGAGGCAGGCTGAGGTTATGTGGCTTTCCCAAAGTCACAGAGTTAGTAAATGTCTGAGGCTGGATTTGAATTTAGGTCTTCCTGACACCAGGATCGGCTTTCTATGCATTGTATCACTTAGCTGCCTCAGCTTGTTGACTCAGGATTCTTATCCTAAACATTAGTTCATGTCCCATGCTATAATAAAATGATGTAATTCCTCAGGGGGTTTTGAGATGGACCAAGTTTTTTGTCCCTGTACTACTAAGAGCTCCAGAGGCGGGGGTAAACCTTGGGGTCAAGTCCACCTGGCTTTAAGCCTTGCCTCTGACTTCTAACAGCTGTGTGATCCTGGGCTAGTCACTCAGCCTTGTTGAGCTTCAGGTAGCTCTCTAAGATGAGAAGGTTCTGCTGTGGGCTGGTAAAGGGAATTCCCTCATCAGAGAGTTCATTATATCCATGAAATCACACGTTCAGTTCCTATCCCCTAGCCTACTTGCTGCTCACAAACTGCGGAGAGAAGTTATGGAGGCTAACAGGAGACTCCTGCATTTTTATATATATTTTTTTTGGGTGAGGCAATTGGGGTTAAGTGACTTGCCCAAGGTCACACTGCTAGTAAGTGTCAAGTGTCTGAGGCCAGATTTGAACTCAGGTCCTCCTGACTTCAGGGTCGGTGCTTTATCCACTGTGCCACCTAGCTGCCCCTCCTTGCATTTATATTCTTGAACGATATGATATGATCCAGGTAAGCAACTCTCTGGGACTCATTTTTCTCATTGGTAAAATGGAAATGATAATACTAACACTACCTCACTGTCCCATGGAGTGATTGTCCAGAAGGTCTCTTGTGAGCCATAAAACAGGATCAAAATAGGAATTCTGAATTTCCATCATAACATTAGAATTCACCACTTCTATAAACACAGACAGCTAGGTGGTGTGGTGGGTAAGAGCATTAGATTTGGAGGCAGAAAAACTAGAGTTCAAATCGTGTTTCAGACACTTATATGCTGTGTGACTCTGGGCAAGTTGCTTAATTTGTTTGTCTCAGTTTTCTCAGCTGTAAAATGGGAGTAATAGTAACAACACTTATCTTCAAGGGCTATTGGGAGGATCAGATGGGATGATATTTGTAAAGAAATTTGGAAACTTTAAAGTGTGATAGAAATACCAGTTCTGGTATAGACTCTGGGCTTCCAAGCACAGAGTGAATAAGAACACAATGGAGGATTAAGCAAAGCTGAGTCTAGGCTCTGAAAGTTACCTGGAGAGACCTGGCTTTCGTTATCATGTAACACTCATCCACATCCCAGCAACTAAATAATTCAAGCTGGCAGGGCAGCAGTTCACTAACTCTTTGTTTTCCACCGAAGCATCTTGGTCCTACGCAGACTTCTCAAGGGTGGGTGACTGAATGGAGCACACTCTTCACTGGGAGAGGCAGGGTTATTTGGTTCAAATTCCCATCTGGTATCTTGTCAGGAAGCCTTTCGACAGACTTACCAGTTTAAGGGCCACAGGGAAGGAGGTCATAGGAAGTTGGAGATACTTATTTTATTCATTGTGGGGCCAGAAGGAGCAAAGCCACAGAGCAGGTGCACATCTGGTAATTCTATTGGATTCAGCAAGTATTTGTTGAACATTTACAATGTGTTAGTGCTGTGCTAGGTGCTGGGGGTGTAAAGAAGAATATGAAAACAGTCTTTGCCCTCAAAGAGCTTACACATCTCCTGGGGGTGGTATATAGGTGTGAGGGGCAAAAATATGCACAAAGATAAGAAAATACAAAATACCTGGCATCCCAAAAGTCTTAGTACAGTTTTAGGCTCTATGTACAAAGTAATGATGTCGGGGGGAATATAACATTCAGGGGGATTGCCTTTGTGTGTGAGGTGGCACTTGAGTTAAGCCTTGGTTAAAGGTAAGGATTCCATGAGGTGGAGGCAGGAACAGAGAGCATTCCAAACATGGGCAACAGCTTGTGCAAGGTGTGGAGATGGGATGTGGATTGTTCTGGATGTGATCGACACTGAGTAGATCAGTTTGGTTGTAATCTTGGATGAGTGGTATTGAGAAAAGATCTGAAATATACCTGGAAAAAATGTTTGGGGGCAACTAGGTAGTGCAGTGGATAGAGCACCGGCCCTGGAGTCAGGAGGACCTGAGTTCAAATCTGGCTTCAGACACATGATACTCACTAGCTATATGACCCTGGGCAAGTCACTTAACCCCAATTGCCTCACCAAAAAAAAAAAAAATGTTTGGAGTCAGATAGTAAAGGAATTTAAATAACAAACAAAGGAGTCTATATTTTATTCTAGAGGCCATGAGGAGCCACAAAAGTTTCTTGAGCAGAGAAGTAACATGGCCCAATTTATGCTTTAGGAATATCAATTTGGCAGCTGGGCGGAAGATGGATTGAAGAGGGGAGAGATTGGTTGCAGGGAGATCAATTAGAAAGCTATTATTTTAAGGGACAGCTAGGTGGCACAGTTGATTCTGGAATCAGGAGGACCTGAGTTCAAATTTGACCTCAGACACCAGCTGTGTGACCCTCATCATGGCCTCCAAAATCCCTTTTAGTTCTAAATCTATGATCTAAGTCATTTAACCTCCTTAAGCCTCAGTTTTCTCAACTGTAAAATAGGAAGGTGAACTAATTCGCCTCTAAGGTCCAATTCTAAATCTTTGATCCTATGAATAATATTGTAAAGTAAATACTGCAGATGTAATTATCTCCATTTTACAGAGCAGAAAACTGAGGCTCAGAGAGTTAAAAAAAAAAAGCTATTTTTTTAGTTTAGGAGAAAGACCTGAAATAGGACAATAGCTATGTGGGAGGAGACAGATGTAAATAAGAGCTGTTGTAGAAGTACAATTGACTAGACTTGGCAGAATTGTATATAGGAGGTGAGGGAGATGGACCAGTGAGTGTGAATCTGAGGTTATGATCCTGGGTGACTGGCAGGAAGGTTATGCGAGACCAACTGAACATTGATAAGCATCTGTTAAATTACTACATGGCAGAAAGATAGAGATAACAAAGAGAAAAATGAAACAATTCCAGTTCTTTCTGCTCTGGCACTTTCCTTCTAGGCCAGGGGTTCTCAATGGTTGTGTATGTGTGTGTGTGGTTGTATGTGATAGCCCTCTTTGGCAGTCTAGCAAAGCTTTTGGATCCCTTCTCAGAAAAATGTTTTTAAATATATGAAATAAATTGGATTGCAAGAGAAACAATTACATTGAAATAAAGATGTAATTTTTTCCCCTATCCAAGTTGACAGGTTAGGTATCCTTGCCCCAGGAGAGCATTCCATATAAAGAGACACAGGGAAGTTAGGAAGAGAGAGGCTGTGGTTCTGTTGGGGCCATTGCTCTGTTCAGTCACAGTTGCTGTGTTGGGAAAGGGCCACGGGGGTGAAGGCAACTGAGTGTAGCCTGGAATAACCTCCTTCTCCTATACTGCACACATTTTTATCTTGTATAGAGTTTGTTTGTACATATTTGTTTGTTTGTTGTCTCCACCATTGGATTGTGAGCTCCTTGAGGGCAGGGTCTGTCTTTTGCCTCTTTTTGCATCCTTAGTGTTTAGCATAGTGCCTAGCACATAGTAGATGATTAACAAATATATATATATAGTTTTGTTTTTGTTAAGCAATGGAATTAAGTGACTTGCCCAGGGTCACAAAGCTAGTGAGTATCATGTGTCTGAGGCTGGATTTGAACTCAGGTCTTCCTGACTCTAAGGCCAGAGTTCTATCCACTGCACCACCTAGCTGCCCCTATGATTAACAAATATTTATTGACTGCTTGACTGACAGTGAAATGAAGTTATATAGAATCTTTCTTTCTTTTTTTCTCTCCTTCCTTAATATTCTTGGAGAGCTTGGCTAGAAGCTTATTACTTATTAATAATGTATTTATTAGTGTATGTGTTTTTTATTAATAATATATTTGTTAGTGTATGTGTTTTAGTTGTCTTCCTGGACCCTATTTTGCCTCCCAGGAAAATATAAGCTTCTTGAGGGTACTATTTCATTTTTTTTCTTTGCACTTCTCTGCCCCCCCAGTATTTAGCACAGAGTCTTTCACATTTTTTGGGGGGGAGGGGAGACAGTTATCTTCACTAGCATTGGAAACAGCTATCACAGATGCAAAGGACCAACTAGCCTGTAACTAAGGGCTGCCTGAGTCATTAAATGTTTTGCCCCTGGTATCTGTTAGAAACAGGATTTGAACTCAAGTCTTAACTGATTCTAAGGCTAGCTCTCTATTTGGTTATACCAAAATGCCTCTTGTTTTGCACATAGTAAATATTTAATAAATGCTTGTATAATATTGTTTATTATTGTTGGATATGTATATGTCTTATCTCTCTATTCTAGTTTAAGCTCCATAAGGGCAGGGACCTTGCCATATTTAAATTTTTATATATCTCTCATCCATAAGCACAGGGCTCTTCCAATAATCCAATAAACATTTATTAAGTACCTGCTGTGTGCCAGGGACTGTGCTAAGTGCTTGGGGATACAATTAATATAAAGAAAGACAGTTCCTACCCTCAAGGGGGACAATCTAATGACTCCACAGACTTACACAAGTTTATAATCTAATGATTCCACAGACTTCCACAAGTTTACAATCTAATGATTCCACAGAATTACACAAGCTTACAATCTAATGCTTCCACAGACTTACACAAGCTTACACAAGCTTACAATCTAATGATTCCACAGGCTTACACAAGTTTTCTAGAATTTGAACGTAAGTCCCTTTTCTACTATATTGCATTGCTTACCATTCAGAATGGGGTAAGAAGAGACAGTCTAATTTGAATCTTACAGAAAAGTAAATGGGGCTATAAAGCATAAATAAAATAACAGACAAGAGTCAGTGTGGTTTAGTGGGTAGAGATTGGTTGCAGCTGTAACCTTGCCCAAGATCACAGGGGCAAATAGCATCAGATGCAAGTTCTCTGACACCTGAGCCAGGGTGCCTTCAACTTCTACCATGCCACCTCCTCAGTGTCAGGGCTAGAACCCAAACCCTGTTTTCTTGACTCCTAAGTCCAACAATTTTCTCATTGGACCTCTCTGCTTCTCAAGCCCAGGTCAGGTGCTGTCACTCAATATCTTTTGTTCATGCTGAGGAATTCACTTAAATGGGACACTCCCTTTTCCTTCCTTATAATTTGTTTGTTAATTTTTCTTTTAGACAAGACCTATGATTTCATTAGGAGCCACTAGGTGGCGCAGTGGGATAGAGTTCCAGGCCTAGACTCAGGAAGACTCATCTTACTGAGTTCAAATCTGGCCTCAGACATTTACTAACAGCTGAATTGTCCTGGCTCTCAGATTCCTCATCTGTAAGATAGGGTTGGGTGGGGGAGGAGTTGGACTAGATGTTCTCCCAGCTCCTTTCCAGCAATGGGTCTATGATTGATGTCTTAATATTTGTGTGACAGCAAAAATCTTAGAGAATCTCCCCTAGTCTCTAGTCTCATAGAGTAAGGGAATCAGAAGAGATCTTAGAAATCTCAGCAGCATTGTTCAGTGGAAAGGGTGCTGATTGTATAGTCAGAGAGACTGGATTCAAGCCCCACTTTAAGTGTGACCTTGGGAAGATCCCTTAATCTCTATTTCGGCTTATGTTTCCTTATCTGTAGTTTGAGTTTACTATCCACTCATAGGGCAGTTGAATCAGAAAGCTCCTGAGGTCTCTACCAACTTTCTAGATCCATGATCCTATGAGGAGGAAGCTTAGGCCTTGACATTTCTCCTCCCAAGGTCACACACAGGTAATAAGTTGCAGAACCAGGATAAGAACATCCATCTACTGATTCCTGAAGGTGGTGCTTTCCCTCTTCCATCATATACCATTATCATCTCTCTGAGCCACAATTTTCTCATCTATAAAATGGGCATAATGATAAGTCCAGCTGCACAGGGTTCTTTTAAGGGAAGGGTTTTGTAAACCTTAAAGCCTAAGTAGACATGAACTTTCACTAATCATTAATGCTGCATTTTGGTTCAGGGTTTTATCTGAGGCTCTAAGAACATGAGAAAAACAAGTTCCAGAAACAGAGAAGAGGACCCTTGGAATGATACCTGAAGGGCTTGTTTTCAGAAGCATCATGAAAGCTGGAAGGACCTTCAGAGGTCATTTAGTCCAGCCTTTAATTTTGTAGATGGGGAAACTTAGGCCCAGGAAAAAAATCAGTGACTTTCTCAAGGTCACACAATGAGTTGGGAAATCATAAAATCATAGACTGTAAAAGTGAGGAGAAAATTTAGAGATCATCTAATATAATGCCCTCATTTTACAAGTGGGGAAACTGACAAAAGCTGCTCAGTGACTAGCCTTGGGTCACACAGTAAGCCCTAGAATGTCAGAACTGGAAGAGGCCTTAGAGATAATAAAACTAATGATGATAGTTTATATAGTACTTTAAGATTTGCAAAGCACTTTACATATGGTATCTCACTAGATCCTTACTACAGCACTGTGAGATTGGTGCTATTATTAGCCTCACTTTACAGATAAGGAAACTGAGATTAAGAGAGAGTGATTTTCTCAGGGTTACATAGCTAATAAGTGTTAGATGTAGGATCTGAACCCAGGTCTTCCTGACTCTCTATTGTAGCACCCAAATTAATTAATCTAACCATCTAATTAGAGACCTCCTAATTCAGTTCCAGGGCAGCTAGGTGGTATAGTGAATAAAGTGCCAGGCCTAGAGTCAGGAAGACTCATCTTCTTGAGTTCAAATCTGGCCTCCGACGTTTACTAGCTATGTGAACCTGGGCAAGTCACTTAACCCTGTTTGCCTCAATTTCCTGATCTGTAAAATGAGCTGGAGAAGGAAATAGCAAACCACTCCAGTATGTCTGCCAAGAAAACCCCAAATGGGGGCACAGAGAGTCAGATATAACTGAAACAACTGAACAACAACAAAAAATTAGTGTTGCCATTTAAGAAGTAGGGAAATAGAAGTCCAAAGAGTCTTGGGGACTTGTCCTAACATGCCATGGAGAATGAATAGTACTGATTGTTTTTTCCACCTACCCGTTTGTGGTGTTTTCATTTCTGGGAGAGATCTGTTGATGGAGATGTCAGAGTCTTCTGAATTGTTGCAGCATGGACAGAGTAACTTTAAAAAAAGGCTGAGGTGTTCTAGAGAGAGTGGGGAGCAGGAAGGAAGAAGACAGAAGCTTGAGACCAAGAAAGGTGGAGATGGAGTGGGAAGACAGATAGGCAAGAACTGTCTCACCAAGTTATACAATGATCGACTTAGAAGGGACTTGGGAGACCATCCAGTGGAGCCGCTTACTTTTTACAGGTGGGGAAGCAGTGGTCTAGTGGGGCTTAGGGACTTAGCCAAGCTAGCACAGGGAGTGGGAGGCAATGCCTTTACTTGCTTGCTTTTCCACCTACTCCTTGAGGGTGCTTTAGTGGTTGTTCCCGAAGAGTTCTTGGTGATGCCTCCATTTCTTTCATCCCTGCAGCACAGGCATAGAAATTTTGATGCTAAGTTGTGGCTGGTTAGATAGAGAGGGGAAAAACCAAGACGGGAGAGAGACAAAGACAAGGAGGAGACAGATAAGGAAGATTGAGTCACTAGCCAGAGGACAGGGATCAAAGTGCAGGGAGCAATACATAGGGGGAAATGGAAATGGGTGGGCAGGTGGAGGGGGAGAGAGGAGGGAGATGGGGGGAGAGACAGAGAGAGACAGAGAGACAGAGAGACAGAGACAGAGAGAGACAGAGACAGAGAGAGAGAGAGAGAGAGAGAGAGAGAGAGAGAGAGAGAGAGA
>NW_020954564.1:34997421-35002481 GCF_900497805.2 Vombatus ursinus
AAATCCAAACTCCTTGGTTTAGTTTTTAAGATCCCTGCCTACTATTCCAAACCTTTTTGCTTTTATTCTCTTAGGACACCCTTCCACTCCATCCAGACCTCTCACTAATCCCTGAACATATCATTTTCATTCCCTTATCCAATCTTTGCTTATGCTATTTTTCCTGACTAGAACATGTGTCTTCCTCCCTCCTTCCCTCTCTCCCTGAACCTCCCCCCCCCTCATCTTTTAAGTTCCAGGTCAAATCTCCTATCGTCCACTAGGAGGCATCATAGTGTAGTAAAAGGAGCAATGCCCCTAAAGTCAGGGAGAGATACTGTATCTGACACTGACACAGAGGAAGGAGCGAGCTGTATTACATAATGACTGAGCTGGAAGGGATCTTAGGGACGGTGTAGCCCAGTTCTTTCCTTTTTACAGGCAGGGAACAGAGGTCTAGAAATCCTTAATGACTTAATCTTGGCTCTGACTCTCGGGAAGTAATTTCCCCTCTGCCATAAAGGAGAGGGATAATGCTTGGTTCCCTAGAAAAAGCTCTAAATAAAAATGAATTGTTATCGTCAGTCTGTCTTTGCTGATGCTTTTGCCCACAGTGACTTCTCCTTTCTCCTGTCTTCTTCAGGGATAGTGTGTCTAATGGAAAAAGTGCTTGACTAGAAGATCTGGAGATTGAGTTCAGGCTTTAATACCTAGCTTTGTGACCTGGGTAGGTGACAATCTCTTTTTGATCATCAGTTTTCTCATTTACTGGATATAATAACACTTACATTGTCTGCCCACACGGTTGTTGGGAGGAAAGCTCCTTGCAGATTGTGAAGAGCTATGTTTATATTAACTTATACTTATTTTCCATATTTTTTTGGCCTAGTATTAATAATGATTTCCTGTGCATGCGTCCCCTCTATCCAAATACATATGGTCTAACCACACTTGGAATACAGTATCTAGTTCTGGGCACTACATTTTCTAAGCTCATTGAATGGCTAGAATGTATCTTGAGAATGGTGCCTAGAGTGGGAAGCTGACTCAAAACTGTACCTTAGAAGCATCATTTGTAGGTCCTGAGGGTCCCTTCTATTTAAAGGAGCAAATTTATTGTTTTGGATTTATCAAGACACAAAAAGCACTTCAGCACTTAAGATCTACTGAACATTGAACTTCAACAGGAGAAGTGATATTGATATGTTTTGAACCACAGCTTGAATTTGGAAATGGGGTGTATACAGAGTATCTATGTGGGATCTGTTTTTAACTAAGTTAAAAGATAACTCATTACTGCTTGAGAGGGAGCCCAAGGCACCTAAGTTGAACTCCCTAGCTCAGCAGTTCTCAAAGTATCATCCCCAGGCTTCAGCAGGTTGCTAAGATCCTTTTAGGGGATCTGTAAGGTCAAAACTATGTTCACCCCAATTCAACCATTCTGTAGAGCAATTTGGAACTATGTCCAAAGGGCTATAAAAGCATACATACCCTTTGAGCTAGCAATACCACTAGCTCTGTATCCTAAAAGAGATAAAAAACAAAACGGAAAAGGACTTATATGTACAAAAATATTTATAGCAGCTCTTTTCTGGGGGCAAAGAACTAGAAATTGAGGGATGTCCATCAATTGGGGAATGGCTGAACAAGTTGTGCTATGTGATTATGATGGAATACTATTGTACTATAAGAAATGATGAGCAAGGTGGTCTCAGAAAAACCTGGAAAGACTTGCATGGACTGATGCAAAGTGAAATGTCCTGTGTACAAAGTAATAGCAGTATTGTAAGATGACCAGCTGTGAATGACTTAGCTATTCCTAGCAATACAATGATCCAAGACAACTCTGAAGGACTTTAGATGACAAATGCTTATCCACCTCCAGAGAAAGAACTGGTGGTGTCTGAATGCAGATTGAAGCAAACTTTTTTTTAACTTTCTTTATTTTTCTTGAGTTTTTTTTTGTTTTTGGTCTATGTTTTTCTTTTGCAACATGACTACCATGGATATATTTTTCCATGACTACACATGTATTATCGAATTGCTTGCCTTCTCAGTGGAGGTGGGGTGGGGTGGGGAGGGAGCAAGGGAGAGAATTTGGAACTCAGAGTTTTAAAATGAATGTTAAAAATTGTTTTTACTTGTGACTGGGGAAAATAAAATACTAAACAAAAAAATCTATGTTCATCAAAATACTGAGATATTATTTGCTGATTAAAATCCTCTTTCCTTTTTCAACTACATATTTGTATGAGGTTAGATTTTTTTTATGTGCTCGAACCAAAACAACGTATTGCAACAAATTGAATACAAAAGCAGGTATGGGAATCCAGCTGTCTTCTATTAAACTAGACATTAGATTTGTAAAAAGACGTAAAATAATACTACTTTTATTTTTTTACTAATTTTTTTTTGCTTTGGAAAATAAATTTTCCATTAAATGTTATTTATGTTAACATGTAATGGGCTTATCATTATTATTTTAAAATTAATTAATAAATGTTAAAATTGAACTGTTTCAATTTTTCTAGTACCATATTGATAGATATAAGTCACATAAACAAAAGCTATTTGAGATCTTCAATAACGTTTTAGAGTGTAAAGAGGTCCTGAGACCAAAAAGTTTGAGAACTGCCATCCTGGCTAAATCCAAGTCACTTTCTCTCAAAACTCCTAAGCAAGAAAACTGAAATAGAAAAGTAAAGAAAAGATGAAGTTTAATTGAATTACAATATTTTGGTGCATGGGAAACAAACATCACCATCGACTAGCCCTACTGGATTGATTGGTTTATTTCACTTTGGGTTAATTTATATCATGATGAGGCTAAATTTGAGTTTCTTTCCCCTAGTACATACTGCAGTATGATGGAAAAACCATTGATTGGACTAGGAGCATGAGGATCCAGATTGAACACTAACTAGTTTTTAAACCCTGAGTAAATCTCTTTACTTCTTTCAGTTTTTAGTTTGTCCATCTATAAAATGGTATTATCTCACAGGGTTGTTGTGAGCAAAGTGCTTTATGAACCAGCAGGTGCCATGAAAACATGAGCTGTTAGTATGGGGTATAGGGAAAGAGCACTGTATTTGGAATTGGAGGAACTAGGTTCAAATCTCAGCTCAGTTACTTACTACCTGTATAATCTCTGTTTCCCTCACTGAACCTCAGTTTCCTCATCTGTAATATGAGAGGATTGGGAGAATAGTTGAAAAAATTATGGGATATGAACATAATGGAATATTATTGTGCAGTAAGAAATGAAGATGATAAAGAATTTAGAGAAACAAAGGAAGATTGTGTGAACTGATGCAAGAGGAATAAATAGAACAATGTATTCAATGAATATGATAATGTACATGAAAAAAAATCACCAAAATGAAGTTGAACTCTAAGTAATGGGAAAAACCAGTGAAGGACCTGGATGAACGCAAACTTTTACCTTATGGCAGAGAAGTGGAATAGGAGAGACCATTGCATATTTTCTATTTTTCAGTTCAGTTTCCTTGCTTTGTTTTGAGAGAAGGTAGCTTGGATTTAGCTAGGGCAACAGTTCTCAAATTTTTTGGTTTCAGGATCCCTTTTAGACTTAAAAATTATTGAGAATCCCAAATAGCTTTTGTTTATGTGGGTTGTCAGACATGATTTCTGTAGTAGTTGTTTTTGCTTAATAATATTTCTTTTTCACAAAGGAGGGCTCAATCAATGGGAGGTGGAAATGAATAGGGAATGATGATGATATTTATATGTAGACAAAAGATCAATAAAATGAGTTTAAAAATAAATAAAATAAAATGAGAGAGTTGGACTAGATCAGAAGTGTCAGACTCACTGCTACAAACTGCAAGCCTGCAAAACAACTGAGTTTGGTCCAACCAGATTAAAATATAATTGGGAAATGTTTAACAAAATAAATAAAAACAAAATACAATATTTATAATGTGAATTTGTGGTTTTTAAAGTCAATATGTGATTCTCAGGGATCACAGTTTCTCTTTGAAGGTCTCTTCAAACTCTAAATCCTCTAAATACCGTTTAGCCTGGAGGAGAGGGGACTTGGAGGAGATGTGAGAGCCATCTTCAAATATTTGAAGGGCCATCATCTGGAAGAGGGAATAGACCTGTTCCTTTCAGATAAAACCTACTTGTAAGCAAAAATTTCCTAACAGAACTATCTAACAAAGGAATGGGTTGCCTTGTGAGGCAGAGTTCCCTATGTCTAGCAATGTTCAAGTAAAGTTCTGTTCAATGTTCAAGTAGATGGCCATTGCATCTACAATTTGAGGAACAGTCTGGAGGGGATTCCTGCATCTTATAGAAAGGTTTTAAAACTAAAATCTGGGACTCCTCTGACTGCTAGTCTAGTGCATATTCCAACATATAAGATGGATTATCTCTCATTTTCTATCCATGCTAAGGCTAACCTAACTTCCTGGACTCAAAAAATCTAGTAAATCTAGTAAGTAAATCTAGTAAATCTAGTCTGATTTACTTCAAACATTTTCTTACCTATCAGAAGATCTCAGAGCATTAGCTCTGCAAATCTCTGCTTCCAGGGATGAGGAGGCCTCCTTTCAGCACTGTCCTTTTCCACACTTTTCTCTCAGACACTTGTTCATCTCCTGACTGAACATAAGCGTAGAGGTAAAGGAAAGCTGTCATGCTTCTATATTTATACTTAAGAAATACAGTTTAAGCTAAGGACCCTTTCCATGGAATTCACAGATCATCCTCCAAAAACACATTTGGATACATATGAAATAAAGTGTTTGGGAATAGAATGTGTGTGTGAGTGTGTGTGTGTGTGTGTGTGTGTGTGTGGTGTGAGACAAAGTCACATAGAAAAATAAAATCACAGAATCTTAAGAGCTAAAAGGATCCTTAGAGATCCTCTGGTCTAACCCACTCCAAGGCAGAAATCCCCTCTCTAGTATCCAGAGTGGGTGCTCATACAGTTTCTGCTTGAACAACTACAAAGAAAGAGAGCTAACTACTTCATGAGCAGACTCCATGATGACTGGAGAGTTTTCCCTGTTTCTTTCTTTCTTTCTTTCTTTCTTTCTTTCTTTCTTTCTTTCTTT